>NC_143384.1:6198466-6390966 GCF_980474605.1 Leiobunum rupestre
GTGACTTATTTTTCTAATTCTCATTTAATAACCGACATTTAAAAAAAAAATTTATTTACAATTTATATATTATACAACATTTTGTCAATGTAGTATTTAATGGTGGTATAGTTTTGAACATAAATAAAATGTAACTTTAAGTGTATTCGTCTTTTGGATTTCATTATTATTATTATAAAATAACTTTAAGTATGAACTTCCACGGTTCCGTTGAATTGCCAGACTTAATTGTCCATCCCAAATATTACAAAATCGTAACGCAATTTAGCGTACGATTGTATTATAACGTGATTGAGTTGGAGAAATTAACATTAGATCCTGATTTTCAAGTCGATGTGGTTCTTGAAAATCGACACGAGTCCATGCGCGCCGTATTGGAGCCATTTTATTGCAAAAATTTGGCTATCGGAAGCGGAATGAAGCCTCACCTAACGAGTTATTGGTTCGAAGCAACTACGCCAATATATACTATCGAGCAGAACGGACCTCGGTACGTTATATGGACTAAAGACGATCCATTAACCGTTTGTTCCACGTATCTCGATCGCGTTGATGAATACGATTTGTATAACGCCGTTCGTAGGGCTATCAGCTGGGCATCGTCTATAGATAAATATCGCTCTATCATCGTTTTCGATTTAGATCGGACACTTATAGACGACGATGGTCGCAAATTGAAAAATGCCGACGTGATGTTACGTTGCGCTCGACGCGCCTACGATTTGGTAGTATTATGGTCTCACGGTTCTTCGCTTCACGTAGACGAACACGTATTTAAGTTTATCGAAGATTACGAGTCCCACGAAAAGAAAAGTTTATTCGATTTGGTGTTAAGTAATAATAGTACAGACCCGAAAGCGAATAAAAATTTATTATACTTATATAACTATTTTACAAACTGCAAGTTTACCAAATCGGTATTAGTTGACGATTCGCTTTGTAACTGGACGCCCGAATATACGCGATTTATAGTACCTACGACTAACGATGTATACGGAGCATTGTCTTTACTGTAAATTTTTATTTTATTTATAAGTACCCTAATTTCCGACGTATAAGGCGCTCTTTTTTATTCCGTACTGCTAATCAGAAAAAATAGGGGGTGAAACCAATGCCCCCCCCCCACAAACAACAACGGGCGCTATATATCTCAGAACAATATTTCAATTTATTTTATTACCATGGTGAATTAGTAAATACAATATTTCATTTTATTATTCAGCGAGATTGATCCGGATAATTACTAGATTTCTTTTATGATGTTAATATATCACTAAATCCACTAAATCAACCAATATATGGGCATTATAAAACTGATGGCGTAATACTTGTATGGGTATTGCCGAATATATTTAGTATACCCGCGTAGCTATGTAAGGGGGAGTGGGGGTGGAGGGATCGGGCTCAACGCGGAGATATATTTTAATACGGCTATATTACGAATGAAAAACCGATTATAAAGAGTTTTATTCTATTTTAATTTACTACGCAATCAACTTAAACAAGGAAGTTATCGAATGTTTTACAAAAAAAATGTTTTTCGATCTAGTTACGTGTGGTTGGTCACCGTTGAACGCGCAATTTAAATTGGAGTTTAATATAAATTTAACGGTATCGGCCCATCGACCTACCAGCGTCGGAGTTTCGAAAATTATAGGATACACGGTGTTGTTGTATATAAATCCGACGATAATACCGTCCATATTTCTAAATGACTCCATCAGTTTGTCGCAATCTCGACTCACGTACGTCGAATACGTCCATCTGAAGAGAGCCCACCCACCCCCAAAAAAAGGCGGAGATTAGTATTATACGACGAATATATATATATATATATATATATATATATATATATATATATATATATATATATATATATATATGTATACATACTTGTTTTGATGAAACGCGAACCAAGTTGATTTTGGTGGGACTATAAACCAATAATCCCCAGTATAAGTTGCAGCTTTAATGGGTTTGTTAAATTTGTAATTTAATTTTCTGTCGCCAAGTTCCCGGCATTCTAATATAACTTTGCAGTCTTTAGTTATGCTGGTCAAAATATAAAATGACTCGATAATGCTTATGTGGTATCGCGATATAAGCTCTATAAACTGTTCCGGCGTGATAGTTGGTAATTTCATAATCGCAGTGACGAGTTTAAACGACTCTACCGTTAGGTGTCCACGGTTTTGAAATAAATGTTTATTCTTTTTAATACTGTATTTTTCGTGAGTCGCCAAGTTGATTGGGAGTTTAACCCTCGATTTGTTGTATTCGTTTATAAATTGCTCGATTAATTCCAATTCTTTAATGGTTCGAAAGTTGTTTACGAATAAATGATATTGCCCTCGCGCGTAATATTTGGCAAACATCATCATTATAATTGTTATACCAAAATCAGAAACGTTCATAGGAATGTCGATTTTGCTCCAACGATACAATCGTGTACCAACGCTATATCCGTTCAAACTCGATTGGGTATTCAAAATTGGATCTAGTTCGTCGATGGCGTCTTCGCTTTCGTCCAATTCGCAATGGGCTCCGGCTTTTACGTTATATAGAAACGAGTAAATCGACGAAATATCGTTAGTACGGAAAGACAGCAAAAACGAAATTAAATCTATAGCGAAAATAAAAAAAAATACAAAAATACAAAGAATTAGATTCGGGATATGTAACGAGTTTATTGCGTTTCGTTTTCTTATACACAACGTGACAATCATTTTAAACTGTGATTATAAATCAATACATCATCGGCAATATCTTCTAATGCTCTACTAAACGCGTTAGCCTCAAAAATGGGTGGTTTGTAAACGATTGGTTCCATTTTCTTAGGTTGATCGATTTTATATTTAATTTCGCGTTGGATGTCTCCTAGATTGTAGTTCCGCTCAAATAGATCGCGCAAATCAATCAACGGGTTATCTAATATTTCAGCAAAATAAGTATACGCGTGAAGTTGGGCCATTTGATAGTTGTACTCTTTCGAGTTGTAAAGATCATTTAATCCGCCGCGATCGTTTAACGCCAGCGCTATAAAATTCAAGTCACTACATACGAGAAATAAAGTTGGTATCGTTTTTATAGATTTCAGGAACGCGATTGTTTTTTCCAAGTTCGTAGCTAAGGCTAAATTGTTTAGCATCGGTAGAACCAATTGAATATCTTTCGGTATTGGCGCGCTTTGGTATTCAAACATTAAATAGTGAACGTAGTAGAAAATTAAATTCGAATAAGAACATCGATCCCAACAAACATTTTCGGCCCGAGTATATTGTTGGAGCATCATGTACTCTAATGATTTAATCGGGCAGCAATTGTATTCCGAGCCGCGAGTGATTCGCGGACATAAATCGTTAATTTTAATACACTGACGATTCATACTGTTGGCCAATGTACTTTTTCCAGTACCGCTCATACCGTCGATACATATTTCCGTACACTTTGACCACCCATCGAGTTTGGAAAAGATTTCCGAAGCTGTCGGTGTCGGTTTTTTATCAATAGTTCGTCTGGAATTTTCGTTATAAGTGCATATTGGCCATTCCGGTTCGTAGTGTATAATCGAATGTCGAACTTCGTCGCTATAAATTGGCTTTTGGAGGTCAAGGTCTTTTTTCTCTTCTTCACCAACGATAGTTCGAACGTCTAATTGGTGGTCCATTATTAATTTTATTATATATTATTTACTGTTTAGAAAATAGTGATATATTTATAAAGTTGGGGGTGGGGGTTGGTGGGACTGGAAATAAATATATTTATCATTACCAGACTCGGCGTTCATAATGTCGTTGACTGATGGGCGGGATGTCGAATTATATACTAATTTTACAAATAAATATCCATACGCGCACTCTAGACCGTATAAAACCGACGTACGCGGCGATATTAAGAAATTGACGCTCGATGGGAATCAATTTATAACTATAGCGGTCACTGGTATTCCGGATGGTGTCTCGCCAGATGCTAACGAAGCGATAGTGTCTAAAGGAGTGCCGCGGCGTCTTTATATATTTTCCGATCGTCCTTTAACGACTGATTATATTAAAACTATAGATGAGTTTTACGGCAAAGACCCTTATCCAATTCTGACCGTCTCTAATACGATATACGGAAACGTTAAAGACCCCCCGAAAAATAATTTCTACTGGTTTAGAGGGCAACCGAATACCGATTCGTCGTTTGTTGAATATCGATACGCTCAAAAACGACATCAGATCTCGAATATAGCGTACGACGAACTAACCGGAAACGTACATCGTCTAATATTGCCCGCCAGCGTATCTATGTTGGTTTTGATCATGCCTCGAAATTTTATACGGACGAATTTGAAAAAGGGATATTTTCTATTTGATAATAATCTAATTGTGAGAGTTTACAGTCGCTACTTGCTATCAGCGTCGCGAGAGCAGCCGGATAATGATTTAGTGTCCGTCATTTCTACGGAAGATACGCGACTAATGAACGTCGTTAAAACATTTTTTAGCCGAATGGGAATGCATACGATCTTCTCTCCCAATTTAAACCAAATAATGGCTTACGATAAGTACATGACTATGATTGTTGGTAGTATCGCCAATATCCAAGTCCCTTAGAATGTATAGGATGGGGGGGGGGGCGGTGGAGGAGGGTGATGTTTACTGATATCAGTGGTTTATATATATATATATATTTTTCGGATATAGATAGATGATTGATTCGATTTCAACGCTTCAAACGCGTTTTTTTTAAATAAATAAATAAATAAATAATTGACGCACGCAGGCACACACGCACGCACGAAGATAGGAATGGATGACATTTTAGATTCGGAGCCGGTTAAACCCAGCGACGTTGGTAATTACGGAGTTTTGATTAGCGTCCCCACAATTTATATCAATTGCGACGATGATAAAGAGGATAAATGTTTAAATAATTTACGAGTTATACCTTACGATAAATTAAAAGAATTGATGACTGTATCGTTTCAAATATCGTCCGGAAGTCACGAAGAACAAGTAAATTTGTGCGAACGATTAACGAATATAATGATAGAATCTACAGCTGCAGCTGACAATCACCTAGAAGATGTATTAATGTTCGTTAA
Source organism: Leiobunum rupestre (assembly GCF_980474605.1). NCBI lineage: Eukaryota > Metazoa > Arthropoda > Arachnida > Opiliones > Sclerosomatidae > Leiobunum > Leiobunum rupestre. The sequence continues at coordinate 6,203,556 of NC_143384.1, forward strand.
ATTGGCCGCTAAAATGGGCAAAGATTTAGACGTAAAAGACGATTACGTGGATTCAACCACGCAATCTATTAGTTTCGATATCATTCGGAATTATATAAACGATCCGGAGACGGGACTATTGTCTTCTACCGAACCAACGCGATGGAATGGCGCGTGTTTGTACTCCCAATTGCCTGACGAACAAGGTACGTTGGCTCGATCGCAAACGAACGACACTGATCTAAATAGAATTTACTATTGTTTATCGCGTTACGAATCTACTTTGCTATTTAAACCGGGATACGTATACGATAAAACGATTAAAGTCGCTAATTTAGGCGTATTTTACACGTGTCTTTTGCATTATTCGAGACCTATAGAAAATATGTGCTCTAACGATATCAAAGCGAATATGCTAAGTTTCGTTATGGATTTAGTAGTTAGAAGTCGGGTAATTCAAGCTTGGAGAAAAGAACGCGCCAGCAAACTATTACTTTCTGATCTAATAAAAAATTACGATGGCAATAATCATATAATCGCCATGTGCAGACTAGATACTCCAAAAGCTAGAGCTAAATATTTAATCGGTCAGCTAGCGAAAGCCCCCGAAGTTTCCAAATTCATTAAACACATATCCTACGAGTCGTACGAAGCTTTACTAGAAGGGTCCAGACAAAGGATCGCGGACTCGGATTATTACGTTTTGGGTAATAAATTCCTAACATCCGCGGCTACGGAGCAAGGATTCGCGTCGTTAAGGAAACTTTACGAGGAATCACGACAAAATGATACAAAAAGCGACATAAATAATTTACTAAGCCAGATATGAGTTACAAAAAAAAACACACACACCCATTTAGTTGGTCGTTTTTTTTTATTTTTTATTGCGAATATTGATATGTAAGTAACGCGTGTATTGGAGGTGAAGGGAAAGATAATTTATCAAGTCTATAGTATTTAAGTTTAGAAGAGAATAAAAAAAATAATTAATATTTAATCGTCATAGTCTCCGGTATTTACAGTTATTTCTTGATTCAAGCTATTTAATTTTTCTTGAATATCTTTGAATGCTGTAGATTGCGCTAACAAGGCAACGATTTGATCTATGTTATTGGGATTATTGAATAGTTGCTTCATCGATTGAAACGTGGCGTTCTCCTTCGACGTGGTTGGCGGCTTGTACTCGCTTATATGAGCTACTTCATGACGACTGATATTTCCCAACTTGTACCCGTCTTTAAGCTCCACGGGAATGACGCGTTCAAATAAATTGATGTTGTTGGCATCAACACCGGTAACTGCAACTTCCGCGTTATTTAGTGTGATAGTTAATGAACCATCGGTACGGTTAACGGCGTTAGTTGATTTGTTTGACTTGTACATTGTTGTTCCAATAAGAGCCGACGTTGGACCAGATATATTTGATTTTAACTTGCATACTAAACCGTCGTCCGATCTGAATGCCAACCACGCGTGCTTTTCAAATGTACCAATTACCGCGACTGTCAAATTTGGCTTGTAGTAGATATACGAAGGTCCAAACCCGTCTTTCTTCTTCTGGATGTAACTCGTTTCGATACGTTCCGCCGTAGCTGTTACCGTTTTTACGTTATTGAATAGTTTATTAATCAACGTTATACGTTCAAAGTAGTTTGAAGATAAAACGCAATCTTTTATATTGGTTTGGATAATATCTAATACTTTATTTTTTGTAGACATTAAGACATCCAACAAAAGGTATTCTTCTTTTCCTAACGACGCTTTCAGTATCATGTTTTTTTGTAAGTCCTTTTCGGTGCTCAAAGGTGGCAGAATAAATTGGTATCCGTCGAAGATCATAGTTAGACAGTTGGTTATTAACACCGTCGAACGTTTGAAATTGGAAATTTGAATTCTTACGTAATCTTCTCGTTTCGTGTCGATTTCGTCTTCTTCGTATTCGGCGTCTTTAAATTTTAATTCACCAATTAGCTTGTACATTTTGGGCGATAGCTCGATACCGTTTTCCACGATAAACCGTAAAGCCTTAACATCGTCTTTATCGCTACGACTCAAATTGCTCGCGAACAAATCCAAAGTTTTGATATATTCGACTAGGATTCCACCATTACTTAATTGTCCGACGCTTTTGGGTTTTTTTTCATGCTTTACCAATTTATTCGTATCGATAAAATCATTCGGCGTGACAAATCTCGAATGCGTAGCCAAGAAATATTTTAAATGTTCCTTTTGAAATTGTAAATTGACATTTGCTTTTTCAAAATCGGCAAATAGTCGCGCCACGATTGTCATAAATATCGAACGTTTACATTGCAATTTATAGTTCTCGTTAGCCGCGATGGTCGCTGCATCTTCAGCGCCAATTTCGTCTCCGTTGGGTTCGGTATCGAAATCCCGGGGTTTTGCAATTTTAGTTGGTAGTTGTTGCGTTGTCGCTTCATCCAAATAAGATACGAACGAGTTGGGAATTATTAGCTGCTTCGCCGTACTGATAACTTTTATATCATTATAAGCGCGCCATAATATCTTGATAAATTGATATAAATTTACAGTCGCGGACACGGCTTTACGCTTTTTCGACTCGGTAGCGGATAAATAACTTGGCGACGGTACGATGGCTGGCACTGATGATACGGTAGAAACGTTGGATACAATAATTGGAGAGCTCGGAGGTGGTCCTTCACTAACAATTACACTTTCACTCGTCGACGATTCCATTTTAAGTTAATTTGAAAGAAAAGCAGTTACAATGTACGTCTACGTGTTAACAAACGATACTATTTTGGAAATAACCGGACGTGTCGCTAATGTTGGCGCTATATATGTGTGTGTGGATAAAGCTAACGCTCGAATAGTTTGATATCAATGTCATCCAAATCAAATCGTATACGGCTCAGACACGGATGTCGAAGCGATTTTTTGCGCGTTAATTTATCGGCAATAATCGTTACTATAGTTGGTTTTAAAAAGAAACCATCGTTAGGATTTACAAGCATCTTTATCTGATTTCTTTTTTCCGAATCGATACCGCTAGCAACTTTACAGACGAGTTGGAATTCGTTGTTCTCGTAATATCCGCATTCTAAAATATTAGGTATATTGTTTTTATCCGGCAAAATACGCCGAGCGTACAACTCGAACTCTTCTTTTCGTTCGTTAATGTGTAAAGACTTTAGTTTGATCCAACATCTTTTGTTTGGTATATAAGGTTCATTTTGTTCTTTCAAGATAAGACCTTCGCCACCAGCGTTCGTAACTTTATCAAATGCCCGTAAAGTTTGGCTTTGAGATACGCATTTGGTATACGCTGATATTTGGACACGTTCCGTTTCGACTAAACATTTAACGAGAAGGTTTTTACGTTCCAGTAAGGGTTTAAAATGCACGGGGATCCCGTTCACGTACTGAACGTCGAACACTTTGTACGCGGAGTTCAGTCCCTTTCGGAAACCAGTATCGCATATAGGTACGATTTGATTTCGTTCGTCGGTATATATCAATTCGCCGTCAAACACGCAATTAGTAAATCCATCAGCTAGGATTATTGGGTACGCGAATGACGCGCGGTTTAACGTTCGCGTATAAAACGCGCGTTGTTCCGCGTTGGAGACGGCACTCAGTAGTCGTTCGCCGTCGTATTTTTCTTCGTACACATAGTCGGCGTAGTTTATTTTATTCGGATCGACGGGTTTCGCGAGCATCGGTAATAACGGATCCAAAGTTACGACGGTATTATAAGTCGTCGAAGAGGCGTGAACAAATTGCGAAGCTCGGGTTCGAATATCGTTTAACATCTCCGTCGCCGTAGGCATTCGATTCGTTAAGTAGTTACTAGTCGTCGCGATCGCTAAATTTAAAGAAATTTGGTCGAGTGGTTCTTTTTGAATTTTCCGTTTTATTCTTCTTAAAGGTTTTCTTTTAATTCGAAGCATTGTTTTTTTTTTTGAACCGGGAGCTAAATAGTATATACACCGTATCGTGTTAAACCATCTCGCGCCACCCCCACTATAATCACGTCGGACAAAGATAGTTGGAAGCGTATATAGGTGCGTGGATTCCATTTTCCTACAAATAATAAAAAAAACTCATGGATTACGACGAAACAAGTAGCTCAGCATTTTTACAGTCGTCGCCAGTTCGATACGAACCAATCAGTCCGCCTCATTCGCCATCGTATTACCAGCGAAGCAGTCCCATTCATTCGCCATCATCGGACGTACCACCAACAAGTCCAACATCCGCGCCGACTTGCTCGAAAAATGTGGATAATTTTTATTTTGAGGAAGGAAGCGTCCGGCCACGCGATAACCCATGCAAATTTTATACCGAAAAAGTCGTTACGCGTAAACGCATATATGGCGAGGAGTATCGTATACCCGACGTGTTAAAAAACCAACCGAAATGTAAAATTTTGAAATTGGATCAGCCTGAATTTGTAAATATAAGTTCGTCTTTAAATGATACTACGCGATTGGAACAAAAAATTGTATATAATAAAATATTCCCAACACCTACTAAACGGCAATATTGCACCGTTATAATAAATCAAAATGATATAGGTCAACTATGCGATAATTGTTACGCTCGCAATTGCATTTGTTTGATATGAAAGAATAAAGACGATAGAATTAATATTAAATGGTTTTGAATATTATTTATGGTCCGGGGAGGTGTATTTGTCCCCCCCCCCCCGTTTCAATTAAGTGTTTATATTTTTTTTAGATTTGGGAGATGGCGTTGGATTTCCATTTATATTAACGTTGTTATCTGAAAATTCGTTATCGATTTCGCAGTCTGTATTAAAATCTACTTCATCATTAGCGAGAGAAATCCACTCATCACCCGAAACATCGGTTAAGACTTCTTCGCTTTCGTTATCGCTTAAATGGTGTTTTGCCGATTGATCATCGTCATAGTCGCTATAACCATCACCGCTGGAATCGTATCCGTCATTGTCGAACACCTCGTCATCGAGACGTTCTTTTATTTCTTCCTTTAACAATCCTCCATCGTTATTATTGTAGTTTGGAACGGATTCAACTTTGACATTGTCATTGACTTGTGGAACTAATTGTTTGTAGCTCATATTTATTACGTAAAATTTTGGTTCTCTAATATTATTTTATTCAACGGTTCAATCTTAAAAGGAACGGATACAATTTCTGTATAACTATATTACGCCCCTTCTTAATGATAAATAAAATTAAGTAATATCCCCCCCCCCCTTCCTCACAGACACACACACACACAAACACGCGCGCGCTTTCTAGCGCGTTTAGGCAATGAGAAAAAAAATAGTTTATATCCTTAGATCTGAATCATATTTACGCGATCCGATAAATCGAGCAGTTGCTTTTGTATGTCTGTTTCGATAAATAAATTACCGTTCATTCTTGGAAGATAAATATTTATTTCGTCGTTATTAACGTACAAAGGCCAGACATTTCGAATCGCGGTAACTATATCTCGAATAGAAATTTGCGAAGTTTTTTGCGTCGGAGCCCTGTCTACGATCACGATACCATCGTCGAAAGTAAGAAACGAGCCTAATAGCTGTCTCGAAATATTCAACGGCCCTTCCCACGAAGGATTAAATACGTCGCCGTTTGAATTTCCGAATTTAATAAACATTTTTTTTTAAATCCCATTCTATAATAAACGCCGCGCTATAATATAAAATCTATATGTACGGTTAAAATTGGAAGAAGTGAGAAAAAATTGAATCTTAAAGGGTAGGTAATAATTGTAGAGCGAAACTTTCAGTTTCATTGTAAATGCTTATTAGTTGTTCTTTATATACGCTATCCGACTGGTCCAAATTCCTTATCAATTGTTTCAAACGTTCAAGGCGTAAAAACACCCCGTCCTCGATTCTGACCTCGGCTCTAAGCGCTCGAATGACGTTGGCTGGGGTATTTGTCCGGATTTTTTGAATCAAAGCGTTGATTTGTTCTTTCGGAGCGCCCTCTTCGATTCCAATATCATTTACGATCTTTATGAAATCTTCAATTCTATCTTTAGTGTTCGGGGTGTATATCGTATTTTCTTCAATCAGTCGTAAGTTTTCCAAAACACTAGCCGCGCTTATCGGCGGATTTGTTCGTAAGCTAGTGCTAAAATTGCGATTATTTATTGTCACCGTTGGAGGATCGACCGTCGCTAAATTAAACGCGATATTCGACGAGGTTATTATATTGGCTAGGTTCTTTTGTACGCGAGTTAAGGGCGAATCATTTTCAGAAAGCTCGTCTATCAAGAGCCCCAACTCTTTAAGATCTAAAGTTTTTTTCTTCACTTTTATAAGTCCCCGATAAAATAATTCACTTTGCGATTGTATCGCGCCCAATTGGGTTTTAATTTTGGTTTCGGCGTGCATAGCTAGAGTTAATTGCTTTTGAATAGACTTGGATTTAGTAATACGCTGTTTAGCTAATGCCACCGGGCTTTCGGGCAAACCGCCCAACGTCGTATCGCCGCTAAGACTGCGTATATTCGTCGACGCTTCCGAATAGCGACCCAAATTATCTAATAGATCGGATGATTGTTCTTGCAAATTTATAAACCAAGAGTTTAAAGTCGCTTTGCCTTGCTTGATTTTAGCCAAAACGGCGTTTACTTTATTGAAGGTCGCGACATTCGATTTCACCTCGTGAAGCGTAAATTTAATTTCAAATTCGCTTTCTTTCGCTTTCAGCCAATCTTTGTATTCGCTAATACTTTCGCCTATAGCTCTTGTTACTTCGTAAATATTATTTCTAATGCTATCTACGTCTAAAAACCGAGCGGATATGGATATATGACCGCTCGATTCGTTTGAAAACGGATTTGTACCATTATTGGCGCACGAACCCAACGAACACGTAAATGTTCTATCATTTGAAGTGACAGTTTGATCCATTGGTTCGCCCATTCCGTCGTTCATATAAAAAAAAACCGAAACAATACAAACAAAAAAAACAATAAGTTTTAAATAATAGTTCTTTTATACATCAGAATATACTATTTACAATCAATAAACATAAAACGCGAATACTAATAACATTTCATTCAAACAGGTCAATATCGCTACAATCTTCCATTTCGAACGTTGGTGCGGACGCATTTTGAACTACTTCTTCTTCTTTTTCTTCGTTCGGATTTTCGAGTAACTTAGATATATCAGACGCCAAAATATAATCCTTTTTAGAATCCGGTCGCGTTATATTATGGATATTTAAATAGGAAGGCGCGTACGGATTCAAATTAAAGTTCTCCGCCGAATCGACTATATCGCGACATCCAGCGCGACCGATAGATCGATACATATGCGTAGTTATATTTGCCAAGGTATAATCGCGTTTGACAGTCGGCAGTCTAGTTTTAACTAGTAGCGGCCTAACAATTCCTCCGTTGCTGATTTTAGATAATAAATTTGACAAGAATGTCGAAACCCCTAACACCACTACGTCAGAATCAGTATCGGATTTAAACCACGCCATGTCGATAATGGCTCCTGGATATAACGTTTCGTACATTAAATTTTGAAGCGGAGTGTAATACAACCATTTCGATCGTTCTTCGTCGGTGCCTCGTTTTCGCGCGCTTCTTAACTCGTCGCATCTGTTGATATCACTATCGATAAATGCCAAACCATTAATTAGGATACGAAGGTTTTTGTAATAATACGTATTTTTCAGCCAAAGGAAGGTATTTTTAAAATTATCTAAAAATTCAATTACGGACGAATCCGCGTTTTGGGGTCTTACATTTCCAAACTTCAACAAATAGGCGTTAAACTGCTTCCACAACACGTTCCATTCTAAAACGTTTAACGGCGAACGATCATTAAAATGCGGACCAATACAATTTTGATCCACAAAACCGGACGACATATATCCAAGCATCGACGGAAAATACGTGTCCGTATTTTTAACATTATTATTGCGTGTTACTTTGGTCACTTCATATCCGGAAGCTGCGAGTATGGAAGATTTTTTGGTGCAAGATGTACCGTCTACCGACAACGCGAACGTTGGAGCGGTAAATAGTGTCGTATCTATTCTGTCGTCGCAAATATTAATAATTTCTTGTATCGACGACATGTCTACTTATACGGAAGACGATATCGGGGCGGCCGGAAAATTTGCGGAAAGCAATAACAAAATTCGCTTAATTCGAAAGATAAATCAGAAGGCCCCGCACTTAGCCTCTTGGTTAAACGTGACTGTTCGCGATGCCACTAACGACGATTATTATATACCCTCCACCGTCCAACACGCGGCGAAAGTCGTAGATGTCGAAATAACGGAAGATTTATGCAGACGTTTATCGTGTAATCCCATCAAAGAAAAAGACGTCTGCACTCCGAATAATAAAGCCAGTTACTATTACGTCGGCGACGATAGCTACGATATACAATGCCAGCCGGCGTGTTTTAATACAGCAGCAAAAATATCGTACGACGAAGATGGATCTAGAGCGCCCGATACGCCAATGTTAAATTGGCATAATAATACGTGTCGGCTTGTCAATTCAAACATGGTTTCGTATTTAGAAAAGACCTTTTACCGATCGGATACGAAATACGAAACCCGACTGAACGACATGCCTACGGGGTTTAGTAGATCGAAAAGTCAAAACCCGTACGGTTGTGGGTTTACGTATAAATCAAACGAAGCCTATTGTAACTACTACGATCGTCATTTGGAAAAAGACGGATCGTGCGCGATGACGGTATGGGAATTGGTTTTAGATTCCGTAATTGGAATGTCTTTAATTAATACCGCGAAGTCGAGTATAAGACTACTTTCAAATGGAAACAAACCATTCGATCTACCGAGCAATTTACCAATTTTACCCGAAATACCAGCAATATATACGTTAGATGGTTGGCGAAAAAATATAAATCCGACATTCGTCGTTCCCGAGCTAATTGATACCAAGCCTAGACCACCAACGAATAAAGCGGCTTACTATAAAAATATCGGTGGTGCCAGCGGCGGCGGCGAACGCCATAAATCTAGCGACAAACCAACTTTAATTGATTTCGTAAATTACAGGCGGCGAGCTGAGATACTCTCGGAAGACGCGTCTGGTTTTACGCTCGCGCAAATGGGTCTACCTGAAAACTCTACAAATAAAACGTTAGACGCGAAACGAGACGGTTACTCGAGCTTTGAAGAGGAACGTTTTGGCGGCGATGAGGAGGGGGAACAAGATACGTCGTGGACTAAAAAAGCGAAAGAAGTGTTTTTACAGTTGCTCGAAATGATAACTACAGATCCAACGTTTTGGGCGCAAGTCGGATTTGATTTTGCTACTAGTCTCGCTTTAGACCAACTTAAGGTTTTGTGTAAGAAAATTATAGAAAAACTAACGTCGTATCTCGGAAAAGAACTTCTACATATTGGTGGATCGATAGGTACTAAAGTTTTAGCGAGCAGCGTAAAGAGTTTAGGTATTAAAATGGTGACGTCTATGGCTTTGCGAGTCGGTGCTAAAGCGACAGTTATGTTGACAAAAATATTGAGTGCCGCGGCATCCGTTATTGGATGGATTTTAGTCGGAACGATGTTGTTGGGTCTTTTGTTTACCTTCTGGGATCCATACGGCTATAATAACTTATTTCCACCAGAAATGCCCGATATTGTAATGCAAAACGGAGAGCTGGCTTTTAGACGAGCCTTAGAAACAGCTACCGCCGATTTCCGATTTGACAATTTCGTAGCTTTGATTTTGAGCGAAGAGGAAATGATGGAGGTACAAATTGAATCGTTAATCGATCGTATTATATATTTGGACTCGTTGGTAATTAATTCCGAAGGATCTCGTATCGATAAAGGCGATGAAATAAATCTGAACGGTAACCAATCGGAAATGGATGCCGCGGAAAAACAGGCTATGGCCGAGCGAGTCAAGTTCGACCCCGAATCGTACGAACAATACAACAAACGCTTTATGCTAAGAGTCGATGTGAATAAATATTTAAACTACGTCGCAGGCGCTAGTTTGTTATTTTCTGGTGTATTGTTTATAATCGGATTGCCTATATTATGCGTTTTATTTCTACTGTTGGCTGTAATTGTACTCGCGATAGCGCGCTGCGAACTACAAAATGACTTGTTAGTGGATTTGTTGGACAAATATGATATAAGAGAAGCCCTTCTACCAAACTATTAAGTATACCGTTTCTTTATATCAACGAGCGTCGTAGCGGGGGGGGGGGGAAGGTTACTATACGCGAACAATTTTGTATTTATTTTGTTTGGTATTTTTTTTTGCCAATCAAATATAAACGTACGTTATAGTATAAAGTTGAACCACTCGGTAAATATGGATACGCCGAACGTGCCGCCTTTAAGATCTATCCCTTTGAGGCCGATTAACAAGGGCCAATCGAGAACCAATATAGATAAAAAAGAATTCAGCGAAGAAGAATACGCGATAGAGTGTCAAATATATAACCCGAATAACTTGAATCCTGGACAACGAGTCATTTACGATTACATGTTTAAGAATCCAACCGACATGATTCTAATACAAGCTGGCCCCGGGACCGGAAAAACTTTTACATTGATGAGTATCGCTCACGCGTGGCAAAATCCCGTCAACGTTATAATCTATAAACACGATTTGCTGTACACGTTTCGCTACAACGCCGTAAGATATACCGTGGCCAAGTTTATAATGCAATTGCTGAATCTACAATTCTTCGAATATAAATCTATGGAACAGCAACTAAGTGGCAAACTGAGCGCGGTGGAGTTTATAACGTGCATTGTCGGTTTGCTTCGTCGCGCAAAAATGTTAAACTTTCGTCAATCGCTCGTCGTATTGGACGAACATACCGTAGTACCAAAACCCTTGCTATTTTTAACTCTAATGTTGATGAAGCATTATAAAATTGGAACTATAATTTGCGGAGACAAGAACCAGCTGCAAAACATTCACAATTCCTCGCATATTAAATGTTCGTCTTTCGATATTGCCAAACACTTTACGGATCGTATATTTGCGTTGGACGTTAACGAGCGCTGCGCTGATATCGAATACAATCGAACGGTCGAATACATTTCGCGGTTCTCATCTGAAAAGAAAATGGACGATTTTGGATACGCTCTAGTGACGGCGTTATTTACTAAGCAATTAATGCGGCAAAGTAAATTTTCAGATATACATTTAGCAGCTACGCATCAAGAACTCGCCGATACCGCCCACATGCTGGTTATTAACGGTAATCATCCCACGTCGTTTTATTATATCGATGGTTCCAAAACGAGAGACGCGAGCCGCGTAAGTGGAGCGCTTATGCCTGACGGATTGTTTATGCCTAACGCTGTATTGGAATACGTGAAAAATAAAAAACCCAATAAATTTCTACCTTACATCCCGTTGGTTGTCGGATCATTGTATTTTGTATACAAATATTCGGAATATTCGCAAGCTCTATTGGCTAAAATTAACGAGGACGGATCGCTTGTGATGGCTAACGCTTCTGGAGGAGAATTTAAAGTGAATAAAACCAGCAATCACGCGGTGATGTTTGATCAACACCGAGACTTTCTACTCAACAACGGGTTGGGTAACGTCTACAACTATCCGATATATCCGGCAAATTTGATGTCGATTCATAAATGCCAAGGGTGTACCGTTACAGACAATTTGGATTTGATATTAAACCGGACTACGTATCAGGGACTGTACGTTTCGGTATCGAGAGTTAAAACGCCCAACCAAATAACCAGAGTTTTAGTTCCAAATATGATTTCGCATTTAATCTCCTGCATCATTAACTTTCCCGAAATGGTTAATAATATACCAATAACTGCGAATATATTAGAATCGCGATTGATAAATTACGTGTTTTATAAAATTGAAGATTATCGCGCGTTAGCGAGTAAGGCTGTTAATTTTATGACGAGCGAAGACGCGACGAGCAAGCAAATTATTCGAGACGACATTATACGCGAAGCTATAAAATGCAGACAGGTCATTTTAAACCCGCCCGACGTTTCGGAAATGGACCCAAATATCATTACTATAAATAAAATAATTAAATATAAAAACGTGATTTTGGCTTTGTCGTGTATCGATGAAATAGACAGCAATGTATGGGTCCACGAATTCATTTTATGCTCGCCAGAAATGATGGTGTTAGATTTAAACAGTCCGGCGCAAGAACGAGAAGTTACGGTACTCGTTGGGTTGGTGGGACTGAGAAATAGCTATTCCATGTCGACACCAAGCTCGACGTATATCGAGAGTAAAGCGAAAGTAAACGCGAAACTTCAGGAAAACAAGCGACAATACTTTATCAAAGAAGTGGCGCCTGGACTTGTTATGGAGACGAGTCGTTTTTGTTCGCGAGTCTATAATATGTACGCTACTAACGAAAAAATTACTTTTTCTTGGTTAGTTGGCGAACTAAACGCTATGTTGGATGATGTTAATTACGAGAAAACGCCAGAACCTGAAAACACACCTACGGTTGATTCAAATTTGTTACTACAAAACAAACGCAAAATATATACAAATATTAACGATATAACCAGCTCTAGCAATATCAAAAATAAAACGTCTAAATCTCAATTTACTATTATGAAGAGAGTAAAAAAAAATCAGTAATAAAACCAAACGATATTTAAATGAACATTGCGCATTTTTATTATTACAGTTTTAGTAAGAAGTAATTTTTTGTATGGTTAATCATTTTTACCCGTTGTATTTTAATTTTGGTCTCGTATTCGTTATAATAAAGAAATTAATCAAAAAAAAACGTTTCTGTACGCACGCAGAGGGAGGAATGAGGCGAGAGAGAGAGAGAGAGAGAGAGAGAGAGAGAGAGAGAGAGAGAGAGAGAGAGAGAGAGAGAGAGAGAGAGAGAGAGAGAGAGAGAGAGAGAGAGAGAGAGAGAGAGAGAGAGAGAGAGAGAGAGAGAGAGGGGCTTTATTTGGCAAGACACAAATTATAATTTAACAAATGTGGATTAATAAAAAAAATATACGATATATCGAATTTTGCAATTACACATAAATACGGTTTAAGTGAGAGATAGGGGGGAGATATATTACAAAAAGACAAGTATCGAATCAGATTTAAAATTAAAAGAATTAGAGACATTTTATAGGTATTGTCAAATCGTTATTAAGTAATAAATAAGTATTATGCCTAAAATTAAACCCAAAAGCAGAACTGACGATGAAAATGAGACCAAAACTTGAAATAAAACTGAAAATAAGACTAAAAAAATGATACCAAAACTGAAACCTAAACTCAAAATATAAATAAAATTAAAACGAAATCTAAAATTGAAACCAAAACTTGAAATGAAACTAAAACTGAAACTAAAAATAAGACTAAAAAAAATGAAACCAAACTGAAACTTAAACTCAAAATATAAATAAAATTAAAACGAAATCTAAAATTGAAACCAAAACTTGAAATAAAACTAAAACTGAAACTAAAAATAAGACTAAAAAAAATGAAACCAAAACTGAAACCTAAACTCAAAATATAAATAAAATTAAAACGAAATCTAAAAATTAACGCAGTCCAGATTTAAGATCTATTTATAAGTTTATTTTTGTACGGCAAATCATATTTACCCGTTGTAGTTTTGGTTTCGTAACCTATGACATTGTTATATTCGTTATAATAAATTCTCAGGTATAATACTCCTTTTGGTATTATTTTGTTATTTAGGACTAGTATTTTTTCAGACTTATACGTTGGTTCTTTAACATCGACGACTATTCGCTCCAGCGTACCCGCGTGTTCAAATTGTTGCAACGCGCGATTATAGTCGCATAAGAAATATTGTTTATCGTCATGACCGTAAGCGACGCAAACCGTTCTATAATCGGCCATTTCTAAACTAAAGTGTAATCGATTAAAGGCGGTGAGCGTTGTCGATGTATCTTTTAATCTCACTATAGAATTAGTTATAAAATCGTAACAGCACGTTAGATTAAATCTATACTCCATGGGTACATCGTTTAATCGCGAATCTCTTTTTCTTACAATCACTCCGACTATCGGATTATATATATCTTGGCTTTTGTTATATTCGGATTCAATTGTACTCCAGTACGCGTCGTTCGAAGTCGGTCTAACGTGATCGTTTCGAACATATTTTAAATACTTTATACGCTCGGAAAATGGAGTGTCAATCAGAACCGTCTGTTTAAATCGCAACATATCTACGGGATAAATGACAAAATCTTGTTTATATGGCCAATAACGCCACGATCGCTCGTTGCTTAGATAATCTACGGGCAAAATTATCGCTTCAAACGTACAATTTATGTCGAAGTGTAGATTATACAATAATCTTTGCTGTAATTCTCCGAATCTATTGTAACACCTCGTCCCTTTTTCGTTGATATTCATAATCACGTGAAATCCCTGGTACAACGGTTGCGTAATATATTCATTGTTTACGTTGTGGGGCTTAGCGTATATACGCCGACACGACGGCAATGTTATAAATCTAAAACTTTTCGGGTCTTTATTGCAATCTTGAAATTTCACGGACTTAAAAAATTGCAAATATTTGCGCGTGATTGACTCTTGATCTACTTTTATATCGGTTCTATCAGATTGCAAATTATCGGGTAACAATAAATTCGCCATGTGCGATAAAAACTGACCATAGCGCTTCGTTCCGATATTGTGACGCATTACTTTTTCGTACGTACTCATACCGACCAATGGATCAGTATGGACTTTGCTACGCGATTTAGATCTTACGTTTCGCATTAGGTCTATAACGGTTATATTTTCTCGAGTATTTTTGCTACTATCGTCTAAATCTTGATCCGACGAAAATAGTTGCCTGTCGACCATCACACGGTCAACACTTAATGTTGGAGTCTTATTTATAAGTAAACTAATATTGTTTCTAACCGATACGGCGCTAATATTACAAAAGCTATACAACGTGTCGGTGTCGAACGTAACTGGTTCTTTTTTGCCGGATTTGGAGACGTTTTCTAACAAGAATAGCAACGCGGCCAGGTGTATAGGGTCGTACGTTCTCGCAATTTCCCACATCTTTAATCGTGACGGCTCGTAATCGCGAAAGATCATTAACAAATCAGACAAGCGGATAGCTGACATCGTTCCGTTATGTTTTTCGAAATGTACTTTTTGAGTTCGTATAATCATCAACTACGTAACATGTTATTGATTGATTGCGAATGTTACGAAATTTATAAAGACGAAGCTACATTTATCGAGGAAATTGTATATCAGCGAAAATCGTATATGGCCTGTATTTGCTACGAATCTAAGACGAGAAAGCGGGTCAACCACAAGAGTGTACCGATAGTGTTAGGGTCGTATTTGGATTACCGCATACGAGGCAAATCAGCGATAATCGCGAGCCGCGCGCAATGGGGAGCGGTAATATTGAGAGGCGTTTTGAAGGTCTACTCGTCTTTTTCGACATTTGACGCTTTATCGATGCACGTGCGAGAAAACAAAAACACGAAGACTATCGATTGGTACACGTACGTTGATGGTGAGGGTTTGGCGTTAAGCTATAAAGACAAAGTCGTTCAATGGACGTATAACTACGAAGTTTCCGACAATTTAAAATCAAACAATTGGATCCGCTTGTTGAACGAGTCGAACCCGTTTACTCAACGCGCCATACTGGCTTCAGAATATTTGCAAATGTTTAATACGATATTGGATTATCCGTACAATATGAATGACTTAAAGAATCGTCAATTTTTAAACGGAGCGACTATTATCAAAAAATACATCGATTACGATTTAAATAAGCGCCAGAAGAAGAAGGGTGTGGGGTGCGTTAAAATGTCAGTGGCGTTTGAATTGGGCACGTTATTTCAAGCTTTAAGCAAAAAGAATACTTTCGAAACCGAAGAATGGTGCAAAAACTACACGCAAAATTACGACAACACTCTGCACGAAGGTCGCAGCAATAAAACCGCTCATTTCCTACCGAACGTAACTCGCGCGTCCAATGACGCCGTACGTAATTCTAAAGCGTTGGCCTTTCCAGAGGACGCTGTTAATTTCTTTTGCATGTTAAACACGAAAGATTTAAAATCGGCCGGAGAACAAAACGTATTGGCTGATTTTGTCATTATGACTGAAAAAAGTAATTGTGGAAAATTGCATACGTATCTAAAATCAATATCTACTGGCGACGGCGATCGTTTAGTGATCGACGGGTATATTACCGATTGCGCGAAATTGTGGACCCTGGAAGATTTACTAGCCATGAAACGCGTCCTGCCGCACGTAACTACCAAATATTATCATCCGTTCGTAATTTTTTCAACGCGAGCGTCAATACCGATCAAATATTCCGATTCGCACGACGCCTTCTTTTCACCGGCCGAAACGATACGTTACGAAATTAAATATCCAGAAGCGGATATGCTCTCAATTACGGCTAAAGAATTGAACGTGATATTTTTACGCAAAACGCCAGCGGCAAAATCTACGGTTACGATAAATAACATCAAAGGAAGCGTAGCGATGATAACGTCCGACCTTCATAAAAAATTAATACGCAACTCTTTAGGTATAACCTGCTGTATGGACGCGACGGAGGATCAAATTAAACGACTCATTGATTTCGCCGTTATATCTCGCGGGCACGATACGACAGCGTTTGAACGAGTGTACGCTAAACTACGAGAAAAATTAAATCTCAACGAGCCACCAGTGCCAGTTACCGAAACTAACAAGAAAAAAGGTATCGACTCGTTAAAAAGAATGTACGATTCGTCCGAATTATTAAACGAATGCAAACGATCAACGAATACGCCGTACGTAAAAGAAAGAACGCCGAGCAGCGCGGTACATGTGGGTGACTATTTGTCCACCATTTTAAACGCGAAATACTACAAGCCACCGAGCATTTGGAATTTAAAATTACGAGCGGTTTTTGGAAATCCGTACGGGTCGTGCATCGAAGACGGCGTAGTTATTCAAAGCGGCATTTTGGAACATATACCTCCGATATTTTACAACGCCTGTATAACCATAGAGTTTACGTTTAAAACGGCAAAACAGCCCAAAGACGCTAGATTCGTAAGTATTGACGAAACAAACGGCGACATTAAAGACGAATCGCTTATAGGATGTTTAATTTCCGAACACGAAGCTTACGTTAAAAACAGCAAACATAGCCAAATAAAAGTATCCAAAATCGGAAGCCACTTTTACTACTTGATTCATTTTTTGCCAAAGAAGACTCAAATGTACGAAAATTTAAAAATTAGACCCGTACAAAGCGGAAATTCAATTACAGTCATCATAACTGGGCATCACGAAGCTCGCGTAAATGTCGGATCGAAAGTGGCTAATTCGTTTGGCCAGAAAAATGTCATATCGCTAAAAACTGACGATTTAAAAGATTGTTGGGGCATCACTCGAGATGGAAGAAAAGTCCACGCCCAACTCGTATACAGCGACGTCTCTTTAATTAGTAGAATCCCTTCGGGACAACTGTACGATATGTTGATGTCTGACGAGTTGGCTATAGGTCCCAACGAAGAACTTATAGCGCCGGTCGATTTGGTTATTCATACTTTGCATCCGTATACGAATATAAAATTATTCGACGTGAAAGTTGATACCCTTACGAACATTAACGGATTTGATTCGCAAAATCTACCAACGGTCAGTTTGGCTTTACGATCCGAACCGGTATGCGATAAAGTCCTACAAGTGTTGGGTCTCCACGGATTCAATATTAAATTCGACACAACGGAGGACGAGACGAAACCGACGACGACGAGAGAAGAGTCAAAGTCGTCGACACCTCAAAAACGTCAATACGGCGACTCTAGTCCGAGAGAAGTCAAACAGGCTAGGATACGCGATCGCGCGGAATCGTCGGTGATATAAAAGTCCAATAAAACGAAAATTATTTCACAAGCTTCCTTAAAATTATTCACGTATCGATTATAATCCGCTAAACGTGAGTTCTTAAGTAGTATAATAGACGTAAGCTATCAAATAGACTCAATGGTTCGGGAGAGGTTGTTTTGTGTATATAAGTTTTATACATTATCATATAACTGCTATAACAAACCCATGTTAATATCAATAATATAATTATAGATGCGATAGCTAACAGGACGGTGAACGTAATGGAACATATCCATGCGGCATTGGCGGAGCTCTCCATGCTAGGAGTCATTACTCGGCAAACTTCCAATTGCGCGTATATTGATAGAACTCGACTATCTAAACTGGGATATATTTTAATATTTAACGGAATAGAACCAATTTTTACGAGAATAAGCGATTTCAATTACATGTATAATCAAATTTTATATTTTGGAGATATCGTACCGCTGTCTAGTTTAAGTTCTTATATTTTGTTAAAAATTAAAAGTGAACGTGTGAGCCCATAAACGCGTTATTTTAACTTTTGTGTGTAATAAACCACTAAATAAAATACTAAAAAAAAAGATTTAATTTAATTAGCGTGTTTTTGTTTTGGCGTTATTTCATTTTTTATTTTTAAACAGAAATACCGTATAGAAGATAAATCCAATGAGAAATATGATGAGAAGAATTTTAATACCCTTAGATATTGACTTGTTTTGAAAGAGTATTAGCGCGACAACGAGAGTTAGAACTAAAATAGCAATGCCAGGATACACGTATTCCGAGTTATTAAATTGTTTCAACATATCAATAAGATTTTTTTTCGCTTCATCTACTCCGGATTCAGCATTTCTTCCTTCGTCCGCTGCCTCAGAGAAATTTAAAGCGTCTCTTAATGTATGTTGCGGTGTCTTGTAATTTAAAGATGGCTGATTGAATCTCGGAAGGCTATCGCTATCTCGCATTTTTCCAAAATTATTTTCTTTCTTTCTTTTTAGTATAAACGGTTTCGGCTGCCGCCGGGCTGGTATAAGAGATGTCGTCAATATCAAAATCGGACGTCACTTTACAGCAAGTTTGTACGCACAAACTATATATAGATCTAATTATTCTGGCAAATAAAGATGCACTACGTAATCGTGTCATGTATACTCGTAGGTATTAAACCTTTTATTTTTTCCCCGACTCGTTGATTCCTCGGTTGTTAAAATAAAAGTGGGTATAGTGTGTTGTTCTATTTAAACCGCGCAATAAGAACCTGGCGGAGTAATAATTTATAGCCTCGTTATTTATAAATTTTATATATTTATAAGTTTAAGAAACGAAAATGAAAAGCGACACGAATAATTTGTGGTTTTCGCTTTTGGTAGTACTCGCTTTACTAATATTACTGATTGCTACTGTGATATCCGCTAAAAATAATACCAAAACGCTCGAATTTTTAGATAGAAGCATACCTAGATTCAGCGTCGACGTATATTTTGATCCATACCCGCAAACGGTAAATTTGGGTAACGAATACGACTGTAACGCTAAAAGTTTACGCGTATGTGATATAAATGATTCGACTACCTTATTTGGATGCAAAGAGTTGACGGTTAGATGTCAACATTTTAATAAAGATACCGAGTATATTGCCCAAGGTGAGACCCACGAAATACCACGAAATAAATCTGAAAACGAAGGATACGCTCTAGCTATTAGCGATATAGCCGAGGCGTGCAATCCGTATCACGGCGATTTTACTTTAGTCGCGATTAATGCCGATTCGAGCGAATACATGTTCATTTGTACTTGCAAAAATCCCGGATATATCGGAAACGACGACGTACTAGGGTCGTGCACCACGGTCAATATTTGCGAAGGAAAGATTGACGACATCGATCAACCGCTTAACAAAATAAACTGCGTTTGCGATTTGAGAGAGAAAAACGTAAGATACAGCGACGGTTTGCCCGTTTGCAAACCTTTGTTGGTGAAAGAAGCTAATGAAAAATTCACCGATTGGTCAAACATCGTACCGTGGAATTCCGATCGCGTCATATATACCGGAGTGTTTAATAGGACCATCGCTGATAATCTTAAGACTAGCCGACTCTTGGATCCGTGTCGTAATTCCATACACGATACGTCTATTGAAATCCCAAATTCTAATTATAACGACTATATCCGCACGTGCAGTTTTAAAGATTTTGGTTTGCCACTGGTGGTTGGTCTATTAGAGCCTGTGAAACAAACGTCGGACGACCCTGATAGACAATTAATAACGATCGATGGTGGACTAATAACCGAGCAGTATAACAGCATTCGCTTAACGGATAACGTTGCTGGCGTAAGAAAAATAGCTAGTTTAAACGCGCGTTTACCCTTTTCGAAGGATTATAAAAACCAAAACCTCGTTAGCGAGCTTCCACGAGGCATTGGGTTTTCCGAAACTTCGCAAATATATTTATCGATGGATAATCAAATGGTTGGTGGGCAATGCAACGGCATTTGGCCGGGATATTATTGCAGACTTGAAGAATATTTCAGTTATAATTTGAACGGTGTGCCTAAATCCGGATACCGATCAGTTCCTTCTAGCTTCTTATGGAAGAAAGAGCCGTGGACTGATTCGGAAAGTATCGTCGCGAATGGCGTTCAAGTACCGCCGGAAGGCGTATATCTCGTGCAAAGAGATATGACTAAAGTAGACAAAGTATGGAATTACGGTGTGGAATACGCTTGGAAGGGTAGTTCCAAATTAAACGGAGTTCTTTCATTCGCTCTCGAAGCAGATTATAACATTCATAAGCGAGTTTTAACTTAACTTTATTTATATATATATATATATATATATATATATATATATATATATATATATATATATATATATATATATATATATATATATATATATATATATATATATATATATATATATATATATTCTAATTAAGCGGCATACTCGATTCCATTATTATATTTTTATTTTTATTTTTGCTACATCAGGGCTCATGAAGAGGAAATTAGGATTAAGAGGAACTATAAGGATGGGTCGCGCGTTTTTTAGCAAGCAGAAAGGAGAGGGGAGGGGAAAAAAACAAATTTCCTTAAACGCGGATGCTAAAACGTAATCGCGTGACTCTCGGCGGACCAATGATGGCGCCGCGTCGCGCACCCCATTGACCGTCACCAAGACTCATTTCGGTCGCGAATATACTATCGTCATTTATAAAACTAAGTTCGGTGCGCCATGCAGGTTGTAAATTAATTATGAATTCTAAACGTGAACGTGTTGAAAGTAAAAATTCATCAACAAATCGCGGCAAAGATATTGCTAGCGCGAGTACGGACAAGCAGGAATGCGAATCCCGCCAAGAGGAAGCGGAATTTGAAATCGTTATATCCGATTCGCGATCTGGCGATTTGAGCGGAGAAAGCGACGAAAAAACTGTACTATTAAAATACGATTATACCTACGACAAGTTATTTGAAACCGTAAAACCCGGAACTAACCTATACAAAAAAATTCACGGAAGCGCGCCGATACTCGCGTCTTCGTTGTTAACTAAAAATTTAAACATCGAACATGTCCAGTGCTCATACCTCGCGCCATCCGGCGACCAACGACCATTTTGTACTAAAAAGGCAACTGCTGCAAGAAGCAAAGCGAAAGCTAA
This sequence comes from Leiobunum rupestre, assembly GCF_980474605.1. Taxonomy (NCBI): domain Eukaryota; kingdom Metazoa; phylum Arthropoda; class Arachnida; order Opiliones; family Sclerosomatidae; genus Leiobunum; species Leiobunum rupestre. The sequence goes on from NC_143384.1 coordinate 6,225,050, forward strand.
ACAATCTAACTGAAGCGCAAAAAGATGAAACGTCGCCTTTCTCCGGTTTGATTTTCGTGACGCAGTGGATGGATAACGATAACGATATAATTGGATACGGATGCGATGCTTACGGAAAAGCCACAAAATTGACAATGAACATCGAGCCTGGGCTATTCGCCGTGACTGCGGACGTTCAACTTTTAGTCACAGTATGCGCGTTGATGAAATATCGAGTCCAAGTATCCGAGATATGGTATACGTGTAACAATTTCACTCTTCACGACTTGCTGGTCGATTATAACGCCGCCAAACCTTGCTGCTTGATCAAAATTATTACATCGACCGTAGCCGAGGCCAATGAGATATATTACCAATTTAAAAAAGACGCAAGAGCGTATAGATATATATCGGTTACACAGTATTGGGATGTTACTAAACAGATCATGTTTGAAATGATTTTAAAACGACAACGAGAGAAAAAACTCAACGGCGAGCCGGTAGACTTTATCGTGCCAAAGATTTGTTCTCGATGGTTTGATTCCGATTTAAAAGTGTATAAATTGCCTCAACCTAAAATACCAATAATAACTTTCGATATAGAGACCGTGTCTACCGACCCCTACCGAGTACCTACGGGCGAGGACGTAGATGATGTATTGTTTACCGTTTCAATACATCACACCCATACGAACGTTTTGTATACATTGGCGTATTTACCAATAGATAATAAATCTGTCGACGAACTCCGCGAGTACGTTATGGACGACGGCTATCCGCGATATAATGAATGCATCAACGCGCTAGAAACATTTAAATCCGAAAAGGCGCTGTTAGATCGAACAATGCAACTACTCACGCTAAATGGGACTCTACATTATTTGGTGGGCTATAATTCGTTGTCCTACGATATAAAATATCTGTTAGTACGTTGCGCGTTCTACGGTATCCACGTTGACAAATTCGTTTGGAATGAAGGATATAGTTTTGGCTACGACCAACTTCATTTGGATTTATTTCGAATTATAAGCATGCAGTATAAATTTACAAAGTATACGTTGAGTAACGTTAGTCGTCAACTGCTAAAAGACGACAAAACGGGTGTAGATGCCGTCGCATTACGATATACGTTTCATCGTATGAAAAAACACCAAACCTACTTCAAGCACGAAGAGTCGGATAAATGGCCTTCGGTTCGAGACACTCTCCACTACAATAATTACGACACGCTTTTAGTTAGTAAATTGTTAGATAAAACAAGCGCCATCAACTATATCATTGAGAGAGCTCACGCGTGCCGAGTTCCGTTATTCAGCATGAATACAAACTATAATAAAATGCAATACAAGTTATGGAACGAGTGTTTGGTAGTCGGATTGAATCAAGGAATATTTTTATCGACGTTTAAATCGTCACAGGCGTCGATCAAATATCCTTTGCCTAACAACGACTGTATCGATATACGTTTAAATTTGGAAGAACAATTAGTTATCAACCGTCCACCAATAACCCAAATGATAAGGAACCATACGGAAGAAAGCCACACCGCGGCCGCTGCGACAACAACGTATCAGCATAATTGTTCGTCCTACGATACTAACGAAAACAAAAAGAAGTTCCCCGGGGGTGCTAATTTTTGCTTGGGTGAATATTCGGAAACTGACGTACAAATGTATGACTATCGCATAGCGTATCCGCTCTTGATTGACCGAAAAAATATATCCGACGAAACGTCCATTATCATGCCCGCCAACGTATTGTTTGGTTTATATTTAAAAATATACAACAAGCACGAATTTAAATCTTACGATTATCTAACGCATACCGGAGCTACGAAAAGCGAGACGAAAATCTTATATCATCAGTGTATTTATAATCGCGGACATTGCGGCGGAGAATTCCCATTTACCCAAGCCGAACTGTTCAAACGCAATACCGCGTCGGTAATTTTAATATGGGAGGGACGTCGCGGAGTATTATCCACAATCATCGCGACGTTCAACGAAACCAGAGAAAATACCAAAATTAAACGTAAAATGTTGGACGGAGTCCTATCATTAATCGATGACACGATTAATAATATGACTTCGGAGCAAATGGAATTGGAGGCGTACGGCTTAAGCATTATCGGCAATGATCATGCCAATAATACCGCGAATCAAGAACTGGAGGATTGCGATTCGAACGAAGCTTTTGGATGTTCGGATAATGAAGACGCGGACGATTCGCGTAGTCAGTTTGATCCGCCAAAATCTCACGAACCTAGTAATAACGACGACAACGATGACGACAATTTTGGCGCGGAAGAAACGATCGGTGGAGATGACGGATTCTTTGGATGTAGCGACGAAACTCCGATCGCTACAACCGCCGGCGATTCGGATTTTAATCAAAAACCGGTAGAAGCCGCGTCGAATGTTTTCAATTTCGAATTTGTAAACGAATGCATTTCCGTATACGAAAACGGAACTTGCGACATAAACGAAGAAAAATTAAAACGACTGAACGATCCCATTGGCGAGCTTAAAAATATCAGAACAAACGTATCCCTCGAACGAGATAGATACGATAACTCCTATAATTTGCAAAAATCAGTCGTGGCGAGTATTTACGGGTGCGTGGGAAAGTTAATACCCGTCGTGGCTGCTCTTATTACGTGTTTGATTCGAAGCACGTTATTATCGACAGCGCAATATGTGGTTGGTAAAGGTTATCTCGTTTATTTCGCCGATACCGATTCTATTTTTATTAAAAAGGAGCATTGCGATGATATCGATTTATCTCCGGAATTAAATCGACTATACCCGTACACCGAAATTGAAATGAAACGTTATAAAAAGTGCGTGTTTGTGCAAACCAAAACGTATTATAAATGGGAAGGCGGAGCGATCAAATACGGTCAAAACGCGAACGGGCCGCCAGCTTGGAGGCTATTCGTCGAATTCTTTATGAATCGATCCGAAATCGAAACAAATGATCAGATTTATATCGCGTTTAAAGATTTCTTTACCGAAACATATACGGAACTTTTAATTTGCGAAGAAATTACGGAAAATGTACTCTCCAAAGTCACGCAAGACATAAAGATAAAATCCATCTATAAAACTAAGACGGTATCCGCCAAATTGAAAGATTATTTAATCGAAAATCACCCGGAATTATCGGGATCATTTAGGCAAAAAGTGTATTACTATCTCGACGTAGATGCCACTACGGCGTCCCTAAGACCGAGTGTCGATTTAAAAACTAAAGACGATTTAAAACATTTAAACTTGTTTAAGTACTATCAAAATATGTTTAAAACGGTATTCAATATAATTAAGTTCCATATTCGCAAAAACAACGAACCCTTCAACGTGACAATTTGTAGCTCTTACGTTCAGCTTATGATGTTAAAAAGTTTCCTCGATGTCTACGGGAAAATGTTTCCCGGTCAATATATCGACGGTCAAGACGTTGATAAAGCATCGTTAAGCGATCGAACTATAGATATAAGTCAATACGCGTATGACGAAGATGGGTTAAATAATATGGATGACATAGTCTTAGCAAATTCAACGTAATAATTTGACTATACATTTTTTTTTTGGGGTTTTAGTTTATTAGTGTTGTTTTTTTTGTTAAATGGCTATCAAAAAAAACTAAATGCATACCCATTTTTGGTAAAATAAAGCGATACAAAGATGTAACGTTAAAATTTAATTAAAATATATCAATAGGATTTTAGTATCCCCAAATTTAATCCCACCAACATACGTTGATACAAATACCAATTTAATTCGTAGTAATTATTTTATAAATTCACAACAGGTTGTTCGATTATTTAAAGTGTTTCTTAGCAAATATGTACCGTGCTAATAATAGGTAGCGCCGCATTGATTGTGCAAATAATAAATAATGTATATTGGATCAGCAACAACGTTTCGCTTTTATTTTTAGTTTAATTAACATAGTTAAAACGAATCAAAATACTTCTCGAATTTTTTTATGATAAGGCTAAATAATTATTTTATGATGGGTTTTAGCTACACCAACTGAAAAAAAATCAGATTTGGCCAAAAAAATGTATTTCCCAAGTTCAAAAAAAAGAATTACTCCCTGATTAATATACCGCCAATTTCCAGAAAAATAATACATGATAAAAAAATATTTTTGATATCCAAAGTTTCGCGAGTCTTACAACGACGAATCGACCGTCAGAACACTATATAAATATAAAATCTACTATAGGATAAAGAAAAAAGAAAAAAAAACTAATCGGATAAAGACCAAAAAAAAACAAATAAGAAATAAAAGTTATTTATATATCCCGACAGCTATCGGGTATTCGTTATCAATGATATAGGCGTTGCTTGGTTTACTAAATTGAACGAGTGGTAATTCCGTTAAATCGGGATTGCCAAATAAAAGTTTTAATTCTTCAGCGATATTTTTATACTCTGATGGATTAAACTCGCGATCTTCGGTATACGGAACGCAATAAACGTCCCAGCCAAATATTCGGGCTACGGTGTAGTAAGCGATAGCTTGTACAACGGCGTACGATTTCAAACGCGATCTGTAAGCATCTCCGTTTGTGGCGCGCTTTAACATACGCGCGGAGTTGATACTAGGATATGGGTCGATAAAAACGACTCCTTTCTGCTGTATATAATAAGCGATACTTGGTTCGTTTAGTTGGGAGCTTAGAAATTTAATTAGTTCATCAACCACGCAGTCTTTTAATCTGGGATTACAAAGGGGCATAATAATCGACCATAAAGGATTGTCAATTGGGCCTCGGTCACCAATCACGTTGCCTTTTCGAAGCGCAAATTCTAAAGCTCCGTGCAAAACGCCGATCGACGAGGCATTACTGGATTTTCCCGAGAATGTTCCCAAGCTTCCGCGACTGCAAATTGTCCACCCTTGAGCTTTAAACGTATCTAGTAACGTTGTTTTTCCGCAGCACGCTTGACCAGTAACGAATTTTATTTCGGCTTTTAACTTCAAACGTTCCACGCTGTCGATATTTTTCAGTTCAAAGGGTACATCCATACTCGCTTCTATAATAGCGATTTCGCCCTTTTGAATGCTTTCATCAATGAGCCATTTATATACCAACTTTAGATGGTTTATAAAATCGTGACTCAAGTGCCGCGATAAAGAAAATGCCACTTTAGATGGCGACGGATTTTCGAAGCATCGTTTAATTAACTTGAACGTGCATTTTATAAATGGCACTCCTCGATATTGATAAATGTAACGTCCGTTATCCTTTTTCTTTTCCAGAATTAATTCCTCGATTAAACGTTGAAAGTTGGGACGGCGTTTGGCAAATCGAATTAAACTCTCGTTATTCCAAAATAACATAAACGACACTATAGCGTAAATAACGCGATCGAATCGTCTATCAGATAATAGATCCCTATTAAATTCCTTGGCGGTTAAGTACTCGTTCGCGTGATCCATTTCGTTACTAGTAGCGTGTTTGTAGTCAGTCCAATGTTGATGATTATTCACGTCGTTTGCTGGGTCAAAATTAGTGAATATATCGACTAATTTCGGGATACCTTTCTCGCCAACACTATCGAATGATTTATAATCGGGAATATTCGATTCCCTGTAAAACATTTTATAATTTTCGTATATAGTCTTAAGCTCTGGATTACGTAGGCTTTTTGTAACTCGCACTGGCGCGTCGACTACGGGATCAATCTCGCGTCGTTCGCGTTTTTTCGATATTTCCGTTTCTTTCGGTCGCGATTTAGAGTTACTTAGCCGGTTATTTAAAGAATACTCGATTATCTCTATTAAATTCGCTGTCTCTATCGATCGCTTTGACATTATGACTTCGAATGATAAAGTCTCCAAAACAACGGAAATAACTATCTTACCAAACTCGGACTGGGTTCAAAGCGCTAATGAGGAGGATCCCTTAAAGTTCCCCCCTCTAATATATTCCCAAGTTGAAGCGTTAGACGTTCCCAAATCGATAATAGTTGGGGGTAGTTGGAATTACTGGTGCGATTTGCCCATGTACCGAGAGCGACGCGCTCTTTGCGAGAGACAGTACCTGCCGTACAGCTTAAATTCCACATTCCTAAAAGTCAGACACGGTATATTGTTATGGCCGCGTTTTAACTTATCGGCGTATACGTCTACAAAACATCCTCAGCAAATATTTGTTAAAAATTCATACGGTAAGTTTATAGCTCAAATTGAGTTTGGTTCCGAATTTATTTCGATCAAAGAATTGATTGACGACGAAATAATATAAATAGTTAATAAGAGAGCGAGATAATTAACTCTTAAAAGATCACACGTTTTTCGTGCTCGAGGAGTAGATCGAGGTCCCTGTAGTATAGCGCCACTCGCATTCCAATTGTAATTATTGATAATTAAAATACAATTTTTTTTAAATTGCAAAAATAGTATTTTAAAACAGCAATTTTCGCTTTAGTTATAATTATATTATACTTACATTTGAAATAATAATAATTATAATAATGAGTACTTTTTTTCACAATCAAGTTGGCGCTTGAGAAGCTATAATTTCAATGCGGGGGGGGGGTAAACGCTAGCAGTACGTAACGCCCCCCCCCCCCCTCCTTCTTGTGTACGTACGAAAGTACACCGAATTCTAACCCGCCTATATAAGCCGCGGCTTCAGCCTTGCGGACTACAGAACTTTTATTATATTTCGTAACGCCAAGTTATTTTAGAATACTTTATAATATAATATAGTGCAATGGATTTAAAAGGCGATGTTGTTTGCTGCGTGAATAACTGTAGCAGTTATTCGAAGCTTCATGGGGATGTCGACCACGATGAGATAACATTTTACAAGTTTCCAAAGGACCCTTTATATCGGGCAGAGTGGATTGCACGAATTCGGTTGAGTTACGAAAATAGTAATGCGAATGAAAATCTACGTACTGAAAAGATGATATGGGAACCGTTAAAATCAAGCCAAATTTGTGGGCGACATTTCAGTATATCTGAAGGAGAAACCATAGAAAACAAACTACCAGTGTTCATTGGGAACTGTGTGCTTCCATCGGACACTTTTTATTTTAGTAGTGAAAATTTAGATGAGGAAAATACCGGTTTGCTGAAAAATATCGCTTCGGAAATTGAAACTGATTGCAAAGAAGTTTTAGAAGAGGACTCCGCAAATTTAGAAGAGCAGTTAAAAGAAGATATTTCTAGGTTGAGTAGTGAGATTTGCCAGTTACAGCAAGAAAATCAAAAGCTGATGCAAGAAAAACAAGAGCTAATGGCTTCAGTTAAGAGTAAAAAGGAAGAAGCTCTAAAAACGAAATTTCTTCTAGAAAATATCAAAACGTACCTAGCGCTAAGTTCTATCTTTCAAAAGCTAATGGATTTAGTTAAGAGTAAAGAGGAAGACGGTCAATGAACGAAATTTCTTCTAGAAAATATATATCAAAACGTAGCTATCGCGAAGTTCTATCTCTAAAAAAAAAGGATATTTATAATCGCGCCCCTTATCACAAAAGTGTTCAAAATGAAATATTTGGTTTTTAATATTTTGGCAATATATTATCAAAAGTAAATAAAAAATTCTATCAAAGCGAATTCGTTCACAGAAAATTCCAATGCCGGTATCAACAAAGAAGTCGAAACCAATCGAGGCCAGATATACCTAACTGCCCAATCACTTGATAAAAATAGTTATGTGTACGTTTATAAGTTAGTTTTTCCCGTATATATGGAAATATAATATATTGTATTTGTCGTTAAATAAAGAAACACGATAATTCGTTATGAATAGTTATTTTGACGAGAGTGTGTTTGTTCATGGGTTTATAGTGAACGATTACGTTTCTGTTGGCGTTTCAAATAATGCCGATAAATATTTAGTCGAACGGCTGGGCAAAATAGCTAATACGCTTATTTGTTCAAACGATAATAACGGTATCAGTTTAAATCCGCCATCTTTATGTCGAGGAATAAATATATACACGATGGATGGATATAATAAGCAAATACAAAAGGTATTACCGTTTAATCAGATTGGCGTGATTGACACTCAAACCGATGTTCCAATTTATATTGGAGAACACGTGAAAGGAAATATTTATACGTCATCCAGTCGTATTAACCCCTTAGAATCGGCCATAATGGTTAAATATTTCGCTATGAATCACGTCGTTTTTATTACAAAATATCTGTATACACTCATTGAGCCCTTTTTTAAAGACACGCGTAGCTGGTTCAATATGAAACATATAGGGGTTTTACAAACTACCGATAATGAATTAAAACTTGGAAAGGAGATATTGAACATTCCGAATCTATCAATATTCAGCGACGAGGTTTTGATAGTTTGACAATATAATAATAAAAATATATATGGTATATAAGGTACATTGTATTAAATACAACATTTTAAACTATATATTTTTTTTTTTTGGTTTCTACCGAATATGGATAATCTATCGGTTTAAAATAATCTATATTTCCCGAGTGTAATTCTTTCGTTCTTGATGTAAACCAAAACAGAGACGGTACAGCCGCTTGGTAGCGCACATTAGGCGCGGCTACCGCGTCGTTCCTCGTCACGAAACTTTGCACCGATGAATTCACCTCTGGCAAAATATTAGGGTGTAGCGTCGATATAATTTTTGGATTTTGCGGTTGCTGGATCGGCGGCTCTGGCGACGTAGTGGATTGGTTCGGTAAAGAACTATCATTCGGCTGTTGACTAGTATTAGTAGTAGAATATAGAAATGGATTAATATTCGAACTACTGTTGAGTGGTATAAACGATATAGGCGGGAGTTGCGTTTGTGGTAATTGTTGTTGAATTCTAACTGTAAATTCGGGATGTAACTCGTAATAAATTAACATACTATCACATTCGCAATTTTTAACGTATTTAGTTATCCCGTTTAAAACCACCCCCTTATCAAAAAACCACCACTCGCCCGAACAGACCAATTCAAAACCGACAAAATTTGGCGTCACTCGAGAATAAGAAATTCGATCAAAGGACGCTACCCACGAACCAACGCAAGATCTATAGCGCTCGGCTGCTTCTGGCGTTGGAGTTATTACGTCAAACAATAAAATAGCGTCATTATCTCTATGTAATAACGTAGTTTCTGCGCGCGCGACAATTACCGTCTTATGGTTACGATATAGAGTAAAATGATTTCTATATTTTTCCGTTCGGTTTGGTAGCTCGTTAGGTTGTTGCGATACTAAAAACATGCAAGATTTATAACTGGAACTAATAAGAACCCTAGGTCTTTTTTCAAAATTTCTATTGCTAAAGCCGTACTCTGCAAATATGTTCATTTCCGTAGCGGATATCGGTAATAATGCGCTCATTTCTTTTACTTTTTTTTTAAACCACCCCGTAACAGCTAAAAAAAACAATTGAAAATGACTAAACTAAATATTTAATCTTCTTTAATTAGTTTTTTTCTCCTTCAAACACGAACCCACACTATTTACTCTAAATTGAAAACCAAAATCAATAAATACAATGTTAGAGGAATAAAGGTTTTATTTTAGAATTATATAAGGTGGGTAAAACTTTTACGAATTTTTAAGACCATTTAGGGTATTGCCACAGAGAACGTATTCTGCTCTTTAAATTCAGTACTTCTGTGTAATATTTATTTTTTTACACTTTTTATCCATTTTACTTCATAAACAGTAAGAATTGAAGACCTTTTAAATTCTAGGCGCTTATTTATTTCTATGTTTACTAGTCTCGAATGTTTTTTTTTTAGTTAATGGGTGGGTGGGGGTGAATTGGTATCCAAAAGGACTAAATGTTAGAATTTAACTTTATTTTTATACTGTTACTGGAAAAAGTCTTAGGGTTATTTCTCTTTCAATACCTCCCCCTCTACGCAAAAAACTGTATCGTATGAAACATTAAAGAGTATAAGAATTTGGTCTGTAATATTATTATTATATTATTTTTATTTACCCCTAATTGGTTCGAAATAAATAAAAAGTTCAATTTTAGTCGTTTTGTAAACCTTTATTTTTCAACATCGTACACTATATTCGATTATTCAATTTTAGCCTGTTTTGCTTTTGGCATTTCATCATCGTGATTTTCAGCTGGACATTTCTCATTTTCCGACGATTTTACGGTTGTTAGTTTTAATTCGTTAAGCTGATCATCGGTGAATAAATCCTTACAGTACACGTACAACAAATATTTAAACGCGGTATACATGTTTGCGCTATAAGCGTTGGTGTAAACTGGTTTGCAATAAAACATGCCTCTATCATCGTGCTGAAGTTTTTCAATTAGATCTTTATCCGTTTCTGAAACGCTACCATGGTAATCGCACAACTTTAGAAGCGTATGAATGTTTAAGCCTGTATTTTTAGATATAGCTATACAAGTTTTAGCACCAACGCTAAGACCATGCAAACCACCAATAATTTGACGAATGCTTTTAGCAACTTCCTTGTAGTTTTCGCAATTAATGAACGCGCCATTAACAATTTTAACGTTGGTGGATTTAGCATCTCCTTGGTCACTAAACAAGGTTAGTTTGGACTCTACAAACACCAAGCAATGGGTGTTCTTGTGGTATTCCGATCCTTTGGCGATTTTGGGAGCTACCGTATTTTTCGGATCCGAAGTATAAACCCCACTAAGAGTCAACAAATTCTGATCGAACCATTCTCGTTTGCGACTCGTAAATATCGTTGTGAGTTTGTTGATCTTAACTTTCTGCTTTTCAAAGGTCGTTATCGGCTTGGTTGTCGAATTAAATGTGGAAAGTAACAAGTTTCCGTCCGTATCCACGCTGAAGGCATCGAAATGGATCTTAATTTTGGTGTTTTTAACAAATCTACCGCTCCGCGAATCCTTGGGCTTAAACACGTCGGCCGTTCCTTGTTCGGAATTGATCAGCGACACGGCATTAAGCGGTCGCTTCACTTTATACGCCTTAAACACGACACGTATTTTGCCAACTTTTCCGGAAACGGTGGTGAAATTTACAGTAAATAGTCCGGTATCTTCTGGATCTCTTGTGTAAATTGCGGGAACAAAATCTTTTCCATCGGCCATCACTCGCGATATAATCACGAAATCGGGTTGCTTCGATGGTGCAGTTGTTTCAACGACGTTATTCTTCACATTTCGACCTTTAGTTACCGTGGGAATTTTTATTATGTACCCAGTGTTAATACGGACACCAGAATTTGGCGACACATCACCGACGTCGATGATCATTCTTGGTGGAAACAGCTTCGCTGAACCTCCGGTGTTTTTCATTTCGGCGGGATAGTAAATTACTTTGGGATTATCTACGACTTTGATTACTTCCATAATCGCTAGCTCTCGACCCTTTGGTACGTTGTCTAAGGCCTTGTCAAACGCGGCTACGTGTTCGCTGGAGATTGAAACTAAATCTACGGTACCGTATTTTGGTTTAGTTTCGATAAACGGCTGGTTCTTCATGGCATTTTGCAAATCCTCAAACGTAACGCTTTTTCCGTACAACGAAATTTCAGCTTTTTGATTAACCACGTTCTCTACTGACTTGTAGAGTTCGCCTAAACGAGAACGCGTAAATTCGGAAAACTCTTTCTTACTCGCCATTGCAATTTCCGATCGTTATACTTCTCGTTTAATACGATACTGACGGTACGATATTGCGAATCGGTATGCCATAGTATGGCGACTCATCACCCCCCTTTATATATACGCCTCTTGAAACGATCGCGCAAACCAAAATAACGATGTATTTAAAAATAAAAAAAAAATTGAAAAAAATTAATCAAGTTTTAATATAAAGGTAACTACGCGGTTAACGGTATCTTGAGCTGCCGGCAAATTCAGTAATAAAGGAAACGTATGCTTTAACTCGTTATGTATTTTATATTCGCACGGCTCCAACGTTATGTATTTGGAAGTTTGAGCGTGAAAAAACTCGGCTGACGAACCAATAACTAATTTGGGTAAGTTCAGACCGTAACAGCTATATTTGATTGGATTTTTCGTGCCACGCATTATGTAAAAGTTAAAGAGAGCCGACAACAGTTTATTATCAAATTTGGGCTCGTACAACCCGCAAATCCCAGTAAACGATTTAAAATTTAAACCGATTTGCGGGACTTTTATAAGATCAGACGTCGTTTTCGATGATTCTTTCTGAATAAAAGTCCCCGCTAGTAACGTTCCAGCTGAAATCCCGATGGCGTGATACGTTTGATACGTCAAGAATTTGGACAAAGTCTTATTTGCCGAAAATACCGCATCTTGAACGGTATATTTAAATCGAACTGGATAGTCAAATACTAGTATATCGTAGTGTGGTAATTTTTCATTCAACGCGTTCAAAAGGCCGTACGTGCTGGAGCGAGAGCTATGAAGAAAAACACTTCCGTGAAACAAAACAATTAATTTGGTATTTGTACCGTTAGAATATAAAGTATAGTTTTCGTTTTCGATTCCGTTTTTATTTAAGTCGTAGCCAGTCGTAGTCATAATCTTCGCGACTGGGATTTTTAACGGCGCGGGCGCGATAAGAAATAGCGCCAATAGAATAATAACGATAAGCGACAAAAGCGCCTTCAACAACGACCACATATCCATTTGAACACCCCCCCCCCTACAGTGCTATATATTTGAAAGAATTACCCAAAAAATATTATATTCTAAAAGAAATAAATTACTCGTAATAATAAGAAAATCAGGAAAAAACAATTTTTTTTACGGAATGTTTTTAATGAAATTAAATGATTTTTATTTATTACAATAATAATAGGAACTACGAATAAAGTAATTAAACGTTTATTTTTTTGGAGTTGTTGAGGAAGGCCCATTAAGAGAAAGAAAGGCCATATTAATAAATAAAATAATCGACCCCTAAAAGTACGGAATAGTGGCGTGGAATAGTCCTATAATATTAAGTTACACCGCAATTCAATTCTCTAGGTTTTTTTTTCTGCTTAATTTTACAATAACCAGATATTATATATTTTATTTCAATTTTCTAGTAAATGAATCGATTGCGTAAATAATTCGTATTCCTTTAATGAACTGGCAGCAATTCTATCGTTTCTTTCTCGTAGTATATCGAAGTTTGGCGAAATCTCGTATATACAATCCGTGACTCCCGGATCTGGCAACTTTAAAATTTTATCCGCGACCTTGTAAGTGTAAGGAGCGACACACTTAACGTCGATAGTAGGCATTTTCCATTTAATAATCATATCATTTTGCGCAATAATAAACCCATCGTATAGTGATTTATCATAAGTGTCGGGCAATGGCGCTTTGTTGAATGTTTGTACTATTAGTAACTTCCCGCCAATTGTGGTATTTTTTAGCATCTTACGAAGATGTTTTAGAAATGAAATGTTAGTTATTGGTTCCGTAGTATACGTTTTATTATAAAATGAAGCGGCGATAACTTCAATAATAATTACGCGATCTTCCATGATTTCAACTAACAAGCATAAGTTGGCGATACACGACAAGTCTCCAACGTAACGTTCGGTTTTTAGACCGCCGGCATCGGGCCATATATACACCAAGTTGTCAGTATTGAGAGCCATTAATTTAGCTTTAATTCCGTTCCATTTGAACGCCCATTTATATTCGACTCTCGGATCGAAGCAATGCCACATTTGAACTTTCGACATAACGCACGAAAATATATCTTCCAACGCCATAGTATCGGTAGTGATGACGTGATTGTCCCTAATAGCGATTCGCATCAACTTCTTTTCCCATTTTAATATCTCACCGTACGCCGTATCTTTAGGATATTCAATTTCGTATTGAACACTGTACTTGACGCCGTTTTCGCATTCCTCTTTATTATAAGAGACGCGAACACCGTCCTCGCTTTGGTAAGTGATTAATCGATGAATAGCTTTTTCAATTTCTACGTGATCAATTGTGTCCACTGCAGTTTCGTTCGCCGTAGTTCTTGAAATTGGAAAGCGCATTCCATCGCAAAAGCTCAAGATACTTCTTTTTGTCAATGTAGTTTTTTTCTGCATGGTGCGCTGACTCAGTCGTTGTCCGTTTTTAAACAAAAATATTACATCGTCTAATCCCGTGACGCTTTTATACTGGTGTTTGCTTATACATACGCGTATTGTGCTTTCACACTCGTTAGAATCTAAATTGTCGGGGATAGACATGTTTTCGCTGTTTTGGAAGCGATTGTAAATTCCCACACCGAACCTAATACGGCTAGGGAGCCGATCACGACCGCACTAATTGTAAATCCGCCGATCACTTTCTTTTTCTGATACTCCAACGCCTTTGTTTCATCCACAGTGGCTCCGTCTGTCTTTTTCAAATAGTTATAGACTATTGCAGATAATAATAAAACCACCGCGATTGTAATCAAAACCATCGTAATCAACGAAGACCTTTTGATCGATCGTGATAATTGATCACATTCCGGTGTTATCGCGGATCGCGCACGTCCAAGTGCGGAAGACATTTTTTAATAATGAAGTATAATCGAAGGGTAGGTTTACGAAGTATACTATATTATACTCTAATATTGAAATAACTACGCGATCTATTTCGTTTTGCGACGATGCTATATTTGAAAATCGAGTACAATCTACGAGACGTTCTGGCGTTATTGGCACAATCCAGGTAGTAAACTGGTTGGCGTTACTATATTTACGAATATTTTTAATACGCGTGTTCTGGTTACTCGGCGTTGTGAATTTTATTTCTTCCGTACTATGCATAAACATAAGCGGATAAGTAGGCTCGTTAAATAGAAACGCCGACGATTTAAATTTTTCTAGTATAACGCAAACATGAATACCGAATCCCACGAAGTCCCTAGCTGGTCCTGCCACGTCCATTCCTCGTCTAGTTGTCGTATGTCTTATCGTAACAACGTACAATATCATATAGTCCCGGTTAAGGAAACGACAATCTTCGCGCAAATGAAATATAATGCTCGGACGGAAAGTGGCGAATTTTGGGAAGAACTTAAAGGGGGTTGTTATATGAGTCCAATAACCTACTGTAGTTTGCGTAATGATCGCAAAGTATTCGAGTTAATATTAAATGTTTTTCGAGACCTGGATAACGAATCTTTAGTTTTCCACCAACAGCGAACCGCTGTCGATATGGTTAAGAGACATATATTGACAGATTGCAAAGAAAACATAGTGCTTTGCAATAAGCATCTATTAAAGCGAGTCAACCGAAAACAATCGAACCAAATCAAGTATACGTCTCTCGGGTGGATCAAACAAATTATAAAAGCTCTATTTCCTAACGCTACATCCCGTAAAAATACACCTACTAGTACTCCAGCTTGGGCCTTAAAAATATTAAATTATCCAGCCACGCGCCATAAAAATGAACAACACGGCGTATTATAGATGCGCGCAACTGGCAAATCTTTATCCCCAAGTAAATTAAATTTTACATTCTCAAATAAAATATTTATTACTTTTATTTTCGTTTTTTTTTTATGTTTTAGCTTTGGTCTTATATACGTCAAAATGATCCGGCCGTTATATATTTTTCTTTAAACAAAAATGACGCGCTTAGAGCACCACCAGATGTACCGCAGATTTACAATATGGATGCTTTGAGTTACATTTCGGGTCCAGCTTTGTTGTATAATAGACGCGTTATAATAGCGACTCATAATTATATAAATATACCAAATAGTGATTTTCTTATTGTCCGAAGATTGAAATAAGAAATAAATTAATATGAAATTTTATACATTATCCTCGTAGTCTACTTATTATCTATTTATTTATTTAAATAAATGGAACTCGGAGTTCTATTATCCGAATTAGACGGTCACGCTACAATTATGGATAAACGTAATTATAACGTGAACATCTTTGTTGGCGATAATATTCAAAGCTTTAGGAATAGGTTTTCCGAACGCCGAAGCGCTCCAATCTCCAATCGGCGATTGGATCCGGTATATGGCTTAATGATCGAGCCAATTTTAGCTAAACCCGAAGATTATATTTATTTATCATCACCGCCAAAACGCACCAAATTAGAAGAGTCCGGGGTCATAGAATCGCCAATACAAGATACAGTCATAGATTCGTTGCAAAGACCGCGCCATATTTTATTGAACGACCGATACGGGTTCTTAACAACTGGCGACACTAGAAAAGCCGATATCGAAAATGACGTCCTAATTAAAACACCAACGGTCAGTTTGCAAGACTCGTACGCTGCCCGTCGAAAAAATAACATATTCGATCCTTATAACCCGAAACCGGTAAACGGCAGTTTCAATAACGATAACAACGATAATAATATCAATCAAGCGATTTTTAAATCTCCGATCACAACTGCAACGTGTGATCCACCGAAATTTAATTCCTTACCATTATCGACTCGAATGGACAATATTAATACTCCCTTAAGTGTCAAAACAAACACATCGCCTGTGGTTAATTTTAACGGCCAATTGTTACCACTATCGTCTCAATCGACGTCGCCAGCACTGCCCATATTGACCAGTATAGACGATAATAATAATAATAATAATAATAATAATAGTCCTAGATTATCCCCGCCGCCGTCGTTGATATTATCACCACCACAATCAACAAATATCAATAAGAAAACCAATAACGCCTCTATTCCAGTATTTTCACCGATTCCATCTGTAATCCAAGAACCAGCCACTAATGATTCAACTCCTAAGCCCCCTCCTCCACCACCACCACCACCTCCCCCTCCTCCTCTTTCGCCACTAATTCTACCAAATCTATCATCTACAACGCCAGATCCAAAAGATGAAATTGTTACAGATAATAATAATTTTAAAGCTTCAAACTTAAAAAAAACAGTATTACGAGAAACGCCGCAGAGTCGTGAAAGCTTGATGAATGAAATATCGAACTCACTTAAGAATTTTAACCGTTCGAAATTAAGAAAAGTACGACCGTCGGAAATTGACTCTGATTCGGCTAAAAATCTGAACGGTCCGAGCGACTTGAATAATGAATTGGCCCAAAAATTAGCCGTTAGGAATAAAGCTATACATGGGACGTCAAAAAGAAAAGGTGGAGTTGTTCAAGCCGTTTTCGATCGTATAAATAGTAAAAACGAAAATATAGAGGCCGACAACGGCGATTCATCCTCGGATAACTTTGACGACGGTGACTGGAGCAGCTAGCGGTTTTTTTTTAAAGAAAATAGTGGTAAACAAAATGGACAATAAAAACCGAAGCAATATCGACAATCAAACGCGGCGAGCGGCGCAAAACGGGTCAGAGCCCCAAGAGCAACCACAATCACCACCGGTCATGTCGTCCCTAGAAACCGAGCAATTAAATCAAAATGCGCCTACGAATTTGAACACGCTCGTAAATTCGTTTATTCTGACCAAGTTCGAATTCCGGTTCGCGGATGCGCTAAAATATGCTACTATGGTTGTGGGAGCGTTAATAATGGCGTTATATTTATTTCATAGATATATAACGTTGATATTGCTTTTGATCTTGTTTATTATTTGTGTTATAGTATATATAGCTATACAACGGTCATCTGGCTTACATAAAAGCGACAAACCTATTAACCAAGAAAAATTGAATCGCCTGCGCCAAAATGTCAATCGAATTAGGAGAACTTATTGAAATGGCGCTGAACATTCCGCAGACTAGACAATTACTCGCGCTTTATAATATTAATATTAATAAAAATAAACTTATCCATTTAATACACCAAGTACCGGAATCAAAACGACGAATAATTAATTTTCAAGATTTTATTGATAATTACGATTTAATTCTACTAGAAATATCACCCAATCTAACAAACCGAGAGCGAACAGCGTTAAATAAATATAAATCAATCGCTCAATCTTTAGTTTGGAATATATTTCAAGTCATTATATGATTTTTTTTAAATTCATATAACGCAAAAGATTTATAAATAACTGCATTTTGCAGGAAAAATACACCTTTAGAAACCGGTGTTCAGTTTCATTCTTATATTAAAAGTTTGTGATGGCAAAAATATACGTGTGAAACGAATTAATAAAAAGAATTTGAAATGTTCTGGCAGCGCATCAGCAGGATACCCAAAACTTTCCGTAAAATTTTTATAGGTAAGACTACTCGGTAGTTTCATTTGAAACGTACCGTAAAATAAATAGTTACACTACTGCCTAGAACGGTGTTCATGGTCAAAGACTATATCATAAGCTATCGCTACATAGCCTGGAGACTTCAGTGCTTTAGAAAGGTTGACTTTTTTACACTTAGCGCCACATAGTATCGGTGGGTGGAACTAAAATAACTGCACGGCTCTGCCAGGCGCGGTTCTAAAAAATTATTCATAGGTAGACCCATACTTCAGGCAATAGTGGGGGGGGGGAGGGGGGGAGGAATCCGAGGAAATCGAATGGAAGTTTACATAAATCATAAAATTTTGGGTGCACACGGGCTCGCTGGGCCACCCCCTAAAACCGCGCCTGGGCTCTGCCATCTACGATTTTTCTTAGCACCAAAAAAAATGGCGGTAAATTTTAATTTATTTTTGTTGGAAACGCGGTATATCATTTTTTGATATTCGACCGAGTTGTACAAAAAAAAGGCGTTCAACCGATTAATTGGTAGGCTCAAAACTATATTATTTTGCAGTATTATTATGATTATTTATAGGCTTCTTTTAAAGATGTTTACCTAAATGGCCAAAATTTATAACTATAAGCTATTAAATTTTAGCTTTCTTAACAATTCCGCTTTATTGTAAAATTGATAATACGACTATTTCTTTTATCACTTAACTCGAATACGGAAGAAGCCTATTAAGACAAATGCATTTATTTCAGAGTTCCAGTCATAACAAAATTGATAATACAGTTATTTATCTTATCACTGGTACCAGGATATGAAAAATTGATTTTTATGGCCTGAATGTTATGCATCAAGCAAAACTGCAAAAAACATATTTAATAATAAAATATTTTCAACGACAGATACTTCATGGTATTATTTTAAAAATAACACCATGAAGTATCTGTCGTTGAAAATATTTTATTATTAAATTAGTTATTAAAACCATGGTAAAAAAATTAAACATATTCGACAGCGTCCCTTAACTTTTACTCCAGGTTAGTTGGGCGATTTATTCATTTAAGTATGTATTTAAAAAATGAAGAACTTGGTTGCAAAAAAAATAAAGAAAATCTATTATAATAGATACTGTCAAATTCGATAATAATAAGTTCGCTCGGGCTTTTTTTTTTAAACTTTATTATTGGAAATCGTAATATCGTTACGTACGGGTTCATTATATAGGTTGTGTGATAATACATTTTGCCGTGCGGTTTTCGCTTTCAGTGTCTCCTCCGCTGCTCTACAGCACCTATTTATTACTGCAGCGCATTTTTGCCATTCTTTTTTATTCGAATCGCTCGCCACTCCGAACGCTGTTGGAAAATGAAGGAACGCTAGTTTTTTAACGGTATTTAATTTCTCAACGTTTAACTTTTTTTTAGGATTGTCAATGCTTTTTGAAATTCCCGAACAATTTCTTCCAACCATTTCCTCTGGTTTAAAAAAATGTTTAAAAACTTCTCGGCTAAAGTTTACACGATTTTTTTGGTGTAAATGCGCCATACTTTTTGCATTTTTATGAGCTCCGGAGAATGAATCCAAATAATCCTTTAATTCTGAATTTATGTTGGGATAACTTTCATTCTCCGAAATAAAATTATTTAATAAATTTCCAACAACGTTCGTAGCGTTTTCAAAGCGCGGCTCGATTCTTCTTACGGGGGTGCTACTACACGTTTCTAGGTTTCTCCGAGGCATTGTATTTGGAGAACGATGTGGTGTAGCGCCTACGTCAGAACGGTAAGCGCACGGGCAGGTGGTATGTGGGATTTCTTGCCTTGGCTGCTGTAGTACTTCGTTTATTTTTCTCAATTCGTGGATTATAATTTCCGAATCATTATTTTTCTGGTTAAGTTCCGCTAAAATGTCTTTAAAAATTGATATTTTTTCATTATCACGGCCGTCGTTTCGGTTTGTTTGTCTATCCACTTGGTTTAACACCTCAAAAGAAGGTTCTTTCATCGCGTCGCTCATACACGGAACCATGTCTTTAGCTTTAGTGCTGTGTAACGGGGTTTCCAGATTTAAATCTAAGTTAATAGACTTGTTATAGTTTAAGGGTTTATGTATTATGCCTTCTGGTTGGGTATCTTTGGCTAACGGTCTCATTTTTCTGGGTTTTTTAATTAAGCTGGGTGCGTGCACATAATCTTTGCTTTCAGATGGTAATTTGCGGCGAACCGCCACTCTTTTTCCTCTGTTTTGGATGTAGTTTTTAATTTTGAAGTTTTCCGGGGATTTGTTTTTGGGGTTAAGATTGGCCTTAGGTTTTGATTTTGCTACTGTGGTCGAGCCCTCTTTAGTATTAGCTAATTCTTTTTTCTTCACATCTTCATAGGCAACCTCGAAGTCTGGTTTCCCTTCAAGTTTCAGCACCCCTTTCGCGTAATCATTAAAGACAACCGTGCCTTCTAGGTTTACTTCGTCACATCCGTAACAAATTTTATCTCCTCTTTTTAAAGGTTTTAAGTCGCTCCTCTTTAAGGAAGAATTTCTCGGAATTACTCGCTCTTTTTCTATAAAACGACAGTCATCTGTAAATAACAATGAATTTGTTAAAAAAAAAATTAATATAAAAAAAATTATAGAGTTGGAGTTAAGATCTCTTAACCTAACAAGGAATATCACATTCCCGCGTCCAGGTTTAACGGAAGCTAAAGGGACCAATCATATATGTTACCATGAAAAATTTGAAGGGTGTGTCTGTTTATGTGCTTTAGGCATAATTTGACATTGAAACGACAGTTGGTTTTTCTGATAAAGCCAAATCTTTATACTCCGGCAATTTGCGGCTCGCGTGGAATCACCCTCCTACGCTATTTCACCCAATCACCTGAGTTAAAGGCAGTTAAAGTCGCTAAATGACTTGGGGCCTGAGGTGATGCCTATTTGGGTATACATGTAGTTTATAAAAAAACGAATTAAACAGTGTCGAACAAAAACAAGCAATTTATCTAAATAAATATACTAAATAACTATTAAATTTTATAGGCAAACTGATAAGAAAGTGAAACGTACCTTTATGGTAATTTCCATCCCTAGTCTCTGAGAGATTAATGAAACGCAATTTCAACTGCTCATCAAAAATTTCCAAAATTTGGGCTATGAAAAAGGTTCCCTCTTTCCGATCCAAATACTCGATGTAATCGTTAACTTGGAACATTTTAGTTAAAAACTTTAGAACAATCCTTTCGCTCGTGACCGTTTAAGAAATTCGAAAATGATCAAATGAAAAAGAACAGCGTCCCAGGTTAAATAATTAAGTAGGTTCTTGAATGACCACTATTCAGCGAATCTTTAATTCCTGCAGGCTTATCCGAACAATGCGAGTACATTCAAGTAAGAATCGATTAAGAGTATCAGGCAACTATAGAATGGTGCTGGGGTGAGCCCTAGTATACGAGTAGAAAGGTACGGAACTCCGTAAAAATTATAGTATAAAGAAACGTACGCTTGTTGGAGGAGATAAACGCATCTACTACCCTTACAATAAAGTTTTATCCCTTCGCTGAATGATTATCTACCGGCACACTCACAAATCAAAATTTTAAATGTCAGCTTAATTTCGAAGAGACGAAATGACCAAACTGATTATGATTATGACTGTAATATAAATCCATGGTATCCTGGATGTAAATTAGTTTCCTGGTTTTCGCGATTTTTCGTAAAACGCCACTGACAGGAATAGATCGACGACGTCATAAAGAGATGTGGGTATGTATAGTCTAAGAAATTCCTGGCTCCAGTTTGTGTGAGACAAAAATTTTAGTCACATTTGATACCAATCCGTTGGTTTACGTGGTCAGAGATCCCAGTAAGAACGAATACCACGCTGTTAAACCCTATACTAAGACGAAAAAAAGCTTTGTAGTTGCAATTTCGGAAACCGCCGCTGCTTTCACGTGTTGGCGGTAGAAATGAATCAAAATAAGAGCGCCATTTCCGCAAAGATTCCGGACGTACCGTCTCTCATGCCGACGATTACGAGAAAGAACGATTCCAGACCAAATAACTTGATGAATATCAGACTGGACCGAAAACCAATTAGGTTCGAGGAAATCGGTTCTTATATACCGTCACCCGATTCCATCGTTATCGCGCGAAGTCATCAGTCGACGCCTTTGAAAGATGACTTAGAATCTAACGACGGTAATGATGGTTTATTAGCGCCAATGTCCATTCCCGATACTCCTGACAAGAGAACGGTAGCTTTTAACACGCCAATTAAAAGAGAGTCGTCTAGTACGCGAATTAAAAAAGCAAAAATAGCTACCGGCCTAAGAACTGGCGGAACCGAAAAACGTAGAGTTCAGAAAAACAAGATCCCAGATGAGGAAAAATGTTTCCGCGAGGACGAAAGACCAGCAAGGAGAACGATCAGTAACGAGACTACTAACTCTAGCCTCGACATGGACGAGGCGGGAGAGTTAAACGTTTACGATAATTGGGTTTGTTCTCCGGAATGTCACCAAGATCTTGAAACTAAAGAATTTTCTACTCATAAACCCAGAGAGTACATTCACGATGTCATCCCGACTGAAAATATTCCATTTGTATCTGGACGAAGCGAGAAAACGGTCGAGCCCATTTATCAAAATAAACCAATCATTTTGGCTATTGAGAACGAGGAAAGGAAAAAAGTGGTTTTAAATATGATTATCGCTGTCGGACTAAATTTAGAACGCATAACGGAGATACGAAGTGCTAAATTTGACTTTTCGGACGCCGAAACAGTTATACATTTGGAATCGGATATTCGTGACATATTTTTGTCCAAGGGAAAGCATTATTTGCCTCAAGATTTATTGGATATCTTGGAAAACCGTAATCACAAAGATTTCTTGTGGGCCCAGGAACAATATAACCATTGGTATAAGACCGGAAGTCGATGGCCCTTGGTGTCTAGTCCAACGGGCAAAGAATTAATACAATTAAGCCCAGTCCAAACTGAGGATGAGAGATCGTTAAAAAATAATAAGCACGAGTTAGCGGGTACTTTCCATCTTCGTAAACATCAAATCGTGTTAAAAAACCGAATTAATGCCCACATTGAAAATGAGCAGAGAAAACATCCTCAAATTTCACGTACCGAAGCTTTTGCGTTATTAGATTTAACGCCAAACGAAATGCAGGAGCTTACTTTCTTCGATGTGAATGTCCAAGATTTGATTGAGAGCGGAAATGAGAAACTTGACCTATGAAATGTTAGACTCCCCAAAAAAATTATGTTATTCTTCAAATTAAATTTTATTCCAATTCTGTATTTTTTTTTACCCATTAAATTCATCAATAATCCATCTATAATTTCATTGTTTTTTTTCCTTTTATTAAATCGGACTCGAGATTAGATAAACTAGCAAGTATAATGCAGTTAATATATTATCAATATTATTTGCGAGTTTATTAAGGTTTCAGAATTCTACGTACAAAGTTTTTTAAGTTGGCGCTAAAGGTATATATGTAGAGAAATGTTTAACTTCACATTGAGTTCCGTCTTTATACAAGAATAGATTATCTTACCGAGTTCTACTCTACTTCGCTAAAACTTAAACTACCTAGAATTAATTCAAAAAAATTGGACCCACGACGATACCGTTACTTAGAAATCTCATAGGTAACTAGAATGCTGCCGTGTAACTGGAAAATGGACCAAACGCCGTGGCAGACGATAGCCAGATCTCAGCCAATCAGAGCTCAAAGAGTGGTTCTGCCAAGAATTTAATGTCACCAGAGAGAATGAAGTAACCTAGCTCCCGCTATAGTTACGTGGAACCAAGGAGGATTATTATCCTCCTTGGCGGAACCACTCTACGGCCTCTCATTGGCTGAAGGATCAAGGCGAACTGGCGTCAAGCTCGGCCGTAGGCGGCAGCATTCTAGTTACCCATGAGATTTCTATGTACTGTTACGTAGGTCCAATTTTAGTCAAAATAACATTTCAATGCGACAGGCGTTGTCGCATATTTAATCTGAGCATATTTTTTAACTTCGAGAATTTTTTTTATAAAAAAACTATTCTCCGGACACAGCCTATTTGTATGGTGACTATGACTGTGTATAGTGCGAAGTCGACGTCCATCGAACATAAAGGATTTCTGTGCTCGGTGGTTAATTTGATGGGAAATGCATTAATTTGGTCTTGCTATTTACGTGATAAACCAGGATACGCGAAGAAAGAAATCCTGATTGGACTATATAAATGATATGGTAAAAGCAATATGTGGTGATTTTAGTGGATGAAATGTAAGACGGATGGGATCTCTAAAGTTAAATCACTAACGAAACTACGAAAGAGCTTTTAAAATCACGAGGGCAATTTAGAGATGAATACGTAGTGTTTGATCTCGGGGGATACTGCAGGTTCCTTCTTGGTAGAATGTTTAAGCTTTTGTGTAACGACTTAGGCCATGGCGAGACAGTGGCCCGGCCTCGTATTTAGGAAATATGTTAAACAGTAATTTTGAAAAGCTTATGTCTAAGCATGTTTGTCGAACATCATTCTTCTGTCGACTGCTCGGTAATGATTTAATAACTATAATGTAACTCACTGGCATTTTATGTACTGGCGGGAAAGGATTATGTTTAACTTTTTAAATTTCAAATAAACAATAATAATGACTCGTGGTTTTAACTTTAATAATACGAAAATTATTAAACGGCGCAAAAAACTGAATCCATGCTGATCGCAATAACGACTTGTATGTTTCAGACTCCAAGGCGAAAATGATAATCCTGTAAATTGAACAAAAGCAGGATAATGAGCAAGTAGTTATAATTGCAAAGCCAAAGCCAGTCAAGCTTGAAATCCGGTTTAGAGCTTGGTAATTTCATAGACCATAAAACCATTTGGAGTTACATTTAACTAATTTTTTTTTTCCAGAATTTTGGAATGTTAATTGTTCAAACATCAATACATTATTCGCTCAAGAAAGTAATCACACTATCAAAATCAGCAATTTTTTTCTAGAACCTTAAATTTATAACTCTTAGATAACGAAAATAAGTTTCCAGATAATTCATTGAAGCTAGCATGACACGGAATATAAGGTTTCAAAAAAAAAGCAAAGCTTGTGCAATTCAATTTCATTAAATCCAAGTAAAATTAAGCCTCATAAAAAATTAAATAGATCATATTATTAAAAAAGCTAATGGTACCATGATTACAGTTTACTTTAATTTTTTTTAACCATTGTTTACCTAAAGTTTATCATATGGTTTTAAAATTTAATTCAAAACTATAATCTGACACAGGCTATTGTACCCAATTAAACGTCCCATTTGCACAGTTACTTTTGGTAAAGGTTTCACTTAAATTTTTATAATAATTATTATTAATTTGAGGAAAAATAGCCTACAAAAATTAAAGTCAGGCTCGAGCAGCTTCAGACTACGTGGTTTGATAAATTAATCAATTAAAAAACTAATAGCTCATGCACTGTTGCGATTCCACTCGTGAGCTTTCAAAATAGCTATTATTCGCTGATTTTACCCAGCTGACATGGTTTTATCCAAGATATTAACCGTTACATCCTGCATAAGTGAAAGTTAGGCCATTTTGAGTATTTTAGTCAAATAAAAGTTTAACAGTCAACACAGTGAAATTTATTGTTCACTTGTCAATTTTAACCAAAGAAATTGAATAAATAGTCGATTGATTTTAAGGTATGAGATCCTAATCAGGGTTAAACTTAATTATCATTGACATAACCTCAATAATCTCTTAAAGGTTTAGGAATGACTAATATAACTTTACAGATATGATTTACAGAATCATATTTGGAAAATATAGCATTTTCCGCTGTTAGCGATTGTCTTCAATTTCAAATTTTTACAGCTAAACTCAAGAGGTGAAAATTTCTATAAAATGAAATCAGTAAACTACAAACCTTGGGTTGCCCTTATGTTTTGTTTTAGCCACCAAAATAATCTAGCCAACTTTCCTCACATCATTTGCCTTCATAAATGCCAATTCAAATATAATCATCTATATTTGGATATAACCAAGATATTTCTAATAAAATTGCCGCAGATATTAGTTCTGTCCCTTGATGCTATTAGGACGAGAGAAAAAATGTCAATTACACGATCACCAACTAAACATGCTCAGATGTTTAGTCTAAATCACATTTGGTGGTGGTGAGGAATTCCTGTAGAGTTTTTTTTTTTTGGTCACTCCGCATGTTGTTGTTTTAGTAGTTAAATAGCCCAACTTCGAAAACGAAAATTCATCAGCCACTAACAATTGCAAGAGCTGATTGAGAAAATCAGAGTTTTCTGACACCCATGATGTTTAGAAAAGATGAGAAAGGTGGCGGCGGAGAATTTTCCAGACATGATCCCAAATTATCACGCCCTAGAAGAATTTTAAAGTTGTTAGTTTCATTCAAACTTACGCCTCTAGGAAAAAAAAACAAGACAATGGGAGGGGGTTTCATTTTTTTATGATTTTGCAGATAATGTATCCACCACCTTAGGTTTAAATTTAGAGAAAATATTTAGTTTTCAATAAGTGATGATTTAAAATCCCTCCTAATAAGCGACTCAACCTAAAATGATAAAATATAAACTCATACCATTTGATCCTTACTTCTGACTTTTGGAATTCTGAGAATAACAAAAAAAACACTAAATTAGCTGGTCTATTCTAGTACAATAAATTATCTTAAATTACTCTTTCGCTTAGGGAAAATTGAGTGAGCGAATGTTAATCATCTGTCCTGCCTTTTTTTTTTTTTCAAATTAAGGAACTGATCATGGGAACATATCTATTGAAAAATAAAGTAAAGATTGGAATAAATATTTTAAAACTCAAAATTAAAAACAATTCAAACTTACAACTGAAGTTTTTTTTTATGGAAAATGGAAATGCCTAATCTACATTTTATCGACTTCTAGATTATCTTTGCTTGTTGTAGCATGGAGAAAAGGCCTGTAGTCTGTCTGATCATTAGCCCTAGGTTAATGGAAATTACGGGTCATTCATATTCCTAGATTAGCCTAGTAACATTTGTTTTTTTTTTTTTCAACTTTGATGGGAGCTTATGACTCTTCGCACATAATCTGACTGAACCACCATGATTGTACATTTAGAACCACTCATATTTTTGGTATTTTAAATTTCAATACTAAATAATCAAACAATAACCAAGGCTTACGGGGCCGTGACCTAGCAGACGTGATTATAAATTTTGAGCCTCGGAAATAAGCAAAAAAACCGCACCATCTACGGTACTTGTATCATTTTGGTATGGGATTTTAAAATCCCATGTCAAAACGAACCAAAAATTGTAGATAGATTGTTGTGCTATGGGAATTTTACCCAAAATTCGAAATGGCAAAACATTTGTTTTTTTTTGGTTTTTAAACTTTTACTGGACATAGCTGTTTTACGAGCAATGGTTATGGGAAAACCAGTAATGGTTTATCGCGAATATCTACGTTAGTATTGTATGTACGGCTATAAACCCATGTATGAACATTAGGGTCCGGCTATTTCTTACAATAAATGTTCTATGAACATTTTTCATACGAGCAATCGTTGTGTCGTAATCGCGGTTTTAACGTTGTACCTGAAATGCGTCTTACAATTTTGCGCCTTCGTTGACTTAAAGGGGCTCCAAAGTTCGGTGGCAAAATGTGTGTAAAGTCAGTAAAGTGCGAAATTTACGGTGTCCGTGGTTGACTCTGCCATGGCCCAAGGTTCATAAATACGGCCGCTAATCAAAGATAATTTAAACTCGCACCCTAGATTCGAAATCACTCTCTCGCGCGTTGCCGATAGCGTTTACCCACTTCCCGCCGGAACTCAGAAAAACTTCGCTCCATGGTTTGCGCCTTACCGCAACCACAGCCAACTTCGATCACGCACTGCCGCGTTATATAGCTCGGCAGCGCGTGATCGAAGTTGGCCGTGCCACAACCGATGGAGCCCGATTTTTCTGAGGTCACGTGCCGGAAAAGGGTAAACGCTTCGTAACAAAACCGT
Source organism: Leiobunum rupestre (assembly GCF_980474605.1). Lineage (NCBI taxonomy): Eukaryota > Metazoa > Arthropoda > Arachnida > Opiliones > Sclerosomatidae > Leiobunum > Leiobunum rupestre. The sequence continues at coordinate 6,253,092 of NC_143384.1, forward strand.
CAATGGGAAAGCTCTCAGTATTCGAATCTAGGGTACGAGTTTAAATCATCTTTGCGCTAATAAAGGTTGCCTACATAGCGGGGTTTTCATTTTCCCGTCGTCTGCTCTTCGGTCTTCTACGCCAGCTATGACGTCAGTGGGAAGCCTAAAGACCTGATGCAACCTTTACTGTGTGTCGACATTGCTTTCTTAAATGTTTTTTAAAGCATCGTTTTCAATTAAAATTACCTTTACATATGCTAATAAATAAACTGAATAGTCTGTTATATGATTTGCACTATCTAAAGTACAAATGCTCTGAAGTTTTCATTATTTAAAGGTGGCTAAAAGAGGAAGGTCTATTTTGTTTTTGGGAAAAACTAGAGTATTAATAATTCAATTCAATGTAAAACGAGCAATATCTCATTTATCAAAGTATTTAATTATAATTGTTTATTAAACTTAAATAAAATATTTCAGTTTTAAGAATATAAAAGGAAAATTTATTCACAAAGTTATTAGAAATCACTGAATTATATAAATATTACAAATAACTATTGATCAAACTTCAATTTCAGTAGAGTTGTAACTACTGATTATATGTAGTTAAATATAAAGATTGAGATCAAAACAATAACTAAATACTTTTTTCTCAAGAGTCCAGGTGGGGGCTAGGGTCAGAAGACCGAAGAGCCCGATTGTTAAGATATAAATAGGAAACCACATGGGTGGTTAAATTAAATTACAAAAAGTGACATTTGACAATTTTTTCTTGAAGACATCCAGAGTGCCCGCGCACACAATGTCATCTGGGAAGTAGTTCCAGGGAATAATAACCCGATGAAAAAAGGATAATTTTAACGAGTCACATTTAGAGTACCGGAGTCATAGCTTACGACTGTTGCCTCTCGTTCTGAAGGTAGAGACCAAATATGAAAAATAAGATTGATTCGGATCATGGAGGAGCTTGTAGAGGGTAACCAGATCAAGAACTAATTAAGGGAAGTTCGTCTACCTGAACGAGAAAATTTTACCATTATTATCTTTATTATATCTGAAATAGAGATTCACAGTAATATTTTAACATGCTTTTGTTTTAAAAATCTTGATTAAATTTTCTAATCCGTTTACTGGCTTAATTTACTTTATTCAATTGAGTCAATGATTAACTATTCCTAATTTCTTCAGCTCCTCGAATCGTGAAATCTTCTATTATTAATCCAAGGTGAAATCGACACTGTTTTGGCCTAGGCTTACTACCGGCTAAGATCTTTAAACCAAATAAAAATATATATTGAATTTATTTAAATGAAATTTTTGGGTTACTTACTTTAGTTTACATAATTTAGTGATCATAAAATGGTCTTAATGGATACTAATTTCATTTAATTACTAAAATATGTCAAAGACTGGCATTTTATGTACTGGCGGGAAAGGATTATGTTTAACTTTTTAAATTTCAAATAAACAATAATAATGACTCGTGGTTTTAACTTTAATAATACGAAAATTATTAAACGGCGCAAAAAACTGAATCCATGCTGATCGCAATAACGACTTGTATGTTTCAGACTCCAAGGCGAAAATGATAATCCTGTAAATTGAACAAAAGCAGGATAATGAGCAAGTAGTTATAATTGCAAAGCCAAAGCCAGTCAAGCTTGAAATCCGGTTTAGAGCTTGGTAATTTCATAGACCATAAAACCATTTGGAGTTACATTTAACTAATTTTTTTTTTCCAGAATTTTGGAATGTTAATTGTTCAAACATCAATACATTATTCGCTCAAGAAAGTAATCACACTATCAAAATCAGCAATTTTTTTCTAGAACCTTAAATTTATAACTCTTAGATAACGAAAATAAGTTTCCAGATAATTCATTGAAGCTAGCATGACACGGAATATAAGGTTTCAAAAAAAAAGCAAAGCTTGTGCAATTCAATTTCATTAAATCCAAGTAAAATTAAGCCTCATAAAAAATTAAATAGATCATATTATTAAAAAAGCTAATGGTACCATGATTACAGTTTACTTTAATTTTTTTTAACCATTGTTTACCTAAAGTTTATCATATGGTTTTAAAATTTAATTCAAAACTATAATCTGACACAGGCTATTGTACCCAATTAAACGTCCCATTTGCACAGTTACTTTTGGTAAAGGTTTCACTTAAATTTTTATAATAATTATTATTAATTTGAGGAAAAATAGCCTACAAAAATTAAAGTCAGGCTCGAGCAGCTTCAGACTACGTGGTTTGATAAATTAATCAATTAAAAAACTAATAGCTCATGCACTGTTGCGATTCCACTCGTGAGCTTTCAAAATAGCTATTATTCGCTGATTTTACCCAGCTGACATGGTTTTATCCAAGATATTAACCGTTACATCCTGCATAAGTGAAAGTTAGGCCATTTTGAGTATTTTAGTCAAATAAAAGTTTAACAGTCAACACAGTGAAATTTATTGTTCACTTGTCAATTTTAACCAAAGAAATTGAATAAATAGTCGATTGATTTTAAGGTATGAGATCCTAATCAGGGTTAAACTTAATTATCATTGACATAACCTCAATAATCTCTTAAAGGTTTAGGAATGACTAATATAACTTTACAGATATGATTTACAGAATCATATTTGGAAAATATAGCATTTTCCGCTGTTAGCGATTGTCTTCAATTTCAAATTTTTACAGCTAAACTCAAGAGGTGAAAATTTCTATAAAATGAAATCAGTAAACTACAAACCTTGGGTTGCCCTTATGTTTTGTTTTAGCCACCAAAATAATCTAGCCAACTTTCCTCACATCATTTGCCTTCATAAATGCCAATTCAAATATAATCATCTATATTTGGATATAACCAAGATATTTCTAATAAAATTGCCGCAGATATTAGTTCTGTCCCTTGATGCTATTAGGACGAGAGAAAAAATGTCAATTACACGATCACCAACTAAACATGCTCAGATGTTTAGTCTAAATCACATTTGGTGGTGGTGAGGAATTCCTGTAGAGTTTTTTTTTTTTTGGTCACTCCGCATGTTGTTGTTTTAGTAGTTAAATAGCCCAACTTCGAAAACGAAAATTCATCAGCCACTAACAATTGCAAGAGCTGATTGAGAAAATCAGAGTTTTCTGACACCCATGATGTTTAGAAAAGATGAGAAAGGTGGCGGCGGAGAATTTTCCAGACATGATCCCAAATTATCACGCCCTAGAAGAATTTTAAAGTTGTTAGTTTCATTCAAACTTACGCCTCTAGGAAAAAAAAACAAGACAATGGGAGGGGGTTTCATTTTTTTATGATTTTGCAGATAATGTATCCACCACCTTAGGTTTAAATTTAGAGAAAATATTTAGTTTTCAATAAGTGATGATTTAAAATCCCTCCTAATAAGCGACTCAACCTAAAATGATAAAATATAAACTCATACCATTTGATCCTTACTTCTGACTTTTGGAATTCTGAGAATAACAAAAAAAACACTAAATTAGCTGGTCTATTCTAGTACAATAAATTATCTTAAATTACTCTTTCGCTTAGGGAAAATTGAGTGAGCGAATGTTAATCATCTGTCCTGCCTTTTTTTTTTTTCAAATTAAGGAACTGATCATGGGAACATATCTATTGAAAAATAAAGTAAAGATTGGAATAAATATTTTAAAACTCAAAATTAAAAACAATTCAAACTTACAACTGAAGTTTTTTTTTATGGAAAATGGAAATGCCTAATCTACATTTTATCGACTTCTAGATTATCTTTGCTTGTTGTAGCATGGAGAAAAGGCCTGTAGTCTGTCTGATCATTAGCCCTAGGTTAATGGAAATTACGGGTCATTCATATTCCTAGATTAGCCTAGTAACATTTGTTTTTTTTTTTTTCAACTTTGATGGGAGCTTATGACTCTTCGCACATAATCTGACTGAACCACCATGATTGTACATTTAGAACCACTCATATTTTTGGTATTTTAAATTTCAATACTAAATAATCAAACAATAACCAAGGCTTACGGGGCCGTGACCTAGCAGACGTGATTATAAATTTTGAGCCTCGGAAATAAGCAAAAAAACCGCACCATCTACGGTACTTGTATCATTTTGGTATGGGATTTTAAAATCCCATGTCAAAACGAACCAAAAATTGTAGATAGATTGTTGTGCTATGGGAATTTTACCCAAAATTCGAAATGGCAAAACATTTGTTTTTTTTTGGTTTTTAAACTTTTACTGGACATAGCTGTTTTACGAGCAATGGTTATGGGAAAACCAGTAATGGTTTATCGCGAATATCTACGTTAGTATTGTATGTACGGCTATAAACCCATGTATGAACATTAGGGTCCGGCTATTTCTTACAATAAATGTTCTATGAACATTTTTCATACGAGCAATCGTTGTGTCGTAATCGCGGTTTTAACGTTGTACCTGAAATGCGTCTTACAATTTTGCGCCTTCGTTGACTTAAAGGGGCTCCAAAGTTCGGTGGCAAAATGTGTGTAAAGTCAGTAAAGTGCGAAATTTACGGTGTCCGTGGTTGACTCTGCCATGGCCCAAGGTTCATAAATACGGCCGCTAATCAAAGATAATTTAAACTCGCACCCTAGATTCGAAATCACTCTCTCGCGCGTTGCCGATAGCGTTTACCCACTTCCCGCCGGAACTCAGAAAAACTTCGCTCCATGGTTTGCGCCTTACCGCAACCACAGCCAACTTCGATCACGCACTGCCGCGTTATATAGCTCGGCAGCGCGTGATCGAAGTTGGCCGTGCCACAACCGATGGAGCCCGATTTTTCTGAGGTCACGTGCCGGAAAAGGGTAAACGCTTCGTAACAAAACCGTCAATGGGAAAGCTCTCAGTATTCGAATCTAGGGTACGAGTTTAAATCATCTTTGCGCTAATAAAGGTTGCCTACATAGCGGGGTTTTCATTTTCCCGTCGTCTGCTCTTCGGTCTTCTACGCCAGCTATGACGTCAGTGGGAAGCCTAAAGACCTGATGCAACCTTTACTGTGTGTCGACATTGCTTTCTTAAATGTTTTTTAAAGCATCGTTTTCAATTAAAATTACCTTTACATATGCTAATAAATAAACTGAATAGTCTGTTATATGATTTGCACTATCTAAAGTACAAATGCTCTGAAGTTTTCATTATTTAAAGGTGGCTAAAAGAGGAAGGTCTATTTTGTTTTTGGGAAAAACTAGAGTATTAATAATTCAATTCAATGTAAAACGAGCAATATCTCATTTATCAAAGTATTTAATTATAATTGTTTATTAAACTTAAATAAAATATTTCAGTTTTAAGAATATAAAAGGAAAATTTATTCACAAAGTTATTAGAAATCACTGAATTATATAAATATTACAAATAACTATTGATCAAACTTCAATTTCAGTAGAGTTGTAACTACTGATTATATGTAGTTAAATATAAAGATTGAGATCAAAACAATAACTAAATACTTTTTTCTCAAGAGTCCAGGTGGGGGCTAGGGTCAGAAGACCGAAGAGCCCGATTGTTAAGATATAAATAGGAAACCACATGGGTGGTTAAATTAAATTACAAAAAGTGACATTTGACAATTTTTTCTTGAAGACATCCAGAGTGCCCGCGCACACAATGTCATCTGGGAAGTAGTTCCAGGGAATAATAACCCGATGAAAAAAGGATAATTTTAACGAGTCACATTTAGAGTACCGGAGTCATAGCTTACGACTGTTGCCTCTCGTTCTGAAGGTAGAGACCAAATATGAAAAATAAGATTGATTCGGATCATGGAGGAGCTTGTAGAGGGTAACCAGATCAAGAACTAATTAAGGGAAGTTCGTCTACCTGAACGAGAAAATTTTACCATTATTATCTTTATTATATCTGAAATAGAGATTCACAGTAATATTTTAACATGCTTTTGTTTTAAAAATCTTGATTAAATTTTCTAATCCGTTTACTGGCTTAATTTACTTTATTCAATTGAGTCAATGATTAACTATTCCTAATTTCTTCAGCTCCTCGAATCGTGAAATCTTCTATTATTAATCCAAGGTGAAATCGACACTGTTTTGGCCTAGGCTTACTACCGGCTAAGATCTTTAAACCAAATAAAAATATATATTGAATTTATTTAAATGAAATTTTTGGGTTACTTACTTTAGTTTACATAATTTAGTGATCATAAAATGGTCTTAATGGATACTAATTTCATTTAATTACTAAAATATGTCAAAGATACGGCGATAAGACAATACTACAGCATTGATTTCAATGCGGAAATCTGAGCTTCTGGCTTCCCACTGACGTCACCATCCCGGCATCGGCTGCTTATGCAGCTAGCCAATGACAATAACTGGATCGTGCTCTTTTTTTTATATATTATTGAAGCTTTGGGCACTGCCAAGGTATTTTTAAATGGAATTTACAATTTTTAACTTACGTACAACCCTTTAGCAAATTCCAAAATTTCACAGCCCATATTTCTGACTTTTTCATCTGTTTCCTTTGATCCATCTGGCTTTTTTTTTTCTTACATACTCAAAATGTAGTTCCATTTCATCAAAGTCATTTTCATTGCTACATATTTCTGGATATTGTGCTTTTCCTTGAGTATAATGGATGTCAGGGCCGTCACCAGGGGGGGGGGCGAGCGGTAGGGCCCGGCCCTGCCTAGAATTGTTTTGGCACTACCTAGAAATTCGCGATAAATAAAAATTAAAGCCCTTGGCCCTACCTAAAATTTTGGGCTGGTGACGGCCCTGATGGATGTGTTTGCAAATACGTGAATTAAAAATTAGAAAAAAAAAACTGCAGGAATAAGTGATAATGGAAATGTTGCAAAAACTACTAATTTGTGGGTAGACGCAAGATTCACATATTTTTTCAAGAGATATTCAGTGGTTTTTTGTTTTCTCAGATTTCAATTTTAAACAACCTTGTATTTTTTTAAATTCTTGCATTAAGATTCTGATTGTTGTGCATTATGTTCCTTTAAATTTTTTAACAAAATTACATAAAAAATAATTATCGTAAACTACATAAAAAACAAAACGATTACCGTAATCGTTTGGTTTTTTATGTAGTTTTAAGATAATTATTTTGTAACAAATCCATCGGTACGCCCATTAAGTTGGGAATATTAATCTAGAGATCCAATCAAACCTGCTCGCCGCGAAAAATGTTTTTTAAAATTACGAATGTACCGTCTCCTCTAAAATGACGAGAAAACGTTATCATATGACCCGTGGTACCATCCATCATTTTTGAAAAAAAAATATATTTTTGCCGTAAAACGCGTTTTATTTGAACGTACCATTTAGAGATAGACGGCGCCACGAGTAGAATGATAAAGTTTTCTTAAAAACTTGTTTCGCGAAATACTGAAATCCGATGTTTTGATTGAACCTCTAGATAAATATTCCCAACTCAATGGGTACGTCGAATAAAAAGGATTGGACATCATAAGCAGACGACATAACAGAAACACACGTGATTCCAGCTAGTTTTTGATCAGCGGGAAATTCGAATTTCATTGAGGTTTTATCTCTTTAATGATCTGGAAATTGGAATTTCTATTTATTTTTCGGCCTTTAAATAAGACGAAAATTAAAGTGGTGCAATTTCAACAGTTTAGTAACGGTAGATTTTGCATTAAGAGTCGAGGTTTCAAACGAATAAATATAATAATTGTGCAATAATAAATATACTTGAAAGAACTGCTCGTATCTTACCTCAATAAAGTTATCCTTTAAAACGCATCTTCCATATTATTTTTTGTTGTAATTGACATTGCTAAAATATTGAATTCTATACGAAACTTTTCAACTTCAATTCATCTCACTAGGATTGTTTTTTATTTGTTTAAATAAAATAACGGAGGTTAGAATGCACGATATAAGCAGTTCTAAACTGAAGTTTTTGAAAGCGGAACTTCCTGGAGCACCGTACGTTTGAGATGTCTCGAGCGTGTAAACCTTATGAGCGTGAAAAAGAAACCTCGATTTCTATCAAAAGCAAATTGAACTTTACTTATGCCACATACAATTAGTTTTTATTTGGTAATAAAAATATTTTTTTCATGCGTAAAAACAACAAGGAACCCTTTTTTTTGGTTATTAGTAGAGATGCAAAAATACAATAACAAATGTGGACCATAAAATATTTAGCGGCTTGCACCTTTCTTATTGTTCCCATCACCACTTCCTTAAGAACGTGCTGAAAGTGGATGCAGCGTGGCTTAAGCCAATAATTGTAACAGCAGTACCGAGCAACACCATTATCCCCAAACCAACCATTTTCATTAGGATGTTTGAAACTGGTTGTAAGGTCTGCGATTTAATAGACTTCTGTAAAGTAAAACAAAACATTAAACCCTTGCCCATAAAATGGCAAGGAGTAATGTGTAAAAGCACACTTACCCACCCTCCTTGTTGGTCAATCCACGCACCAGCGTAATCTTCAATGGCACCACCAATAATAACCCCAAAGTTGTCTAGAAACTCAGGGTGTGATGACTTCTTTGGAAGAATGGGTTTTGCCATCATCACTCCAAAGGCAAATAAAGTGCCTATCCTTATCCACGTTATGCCTTTGTTGTCACCATGTAGAACATCCATGGCAAGGGTGGAGAAAACATCACCAATAGACAATTCACTATATTCCATTTCCTGAATTAACTTTTCAAAGTGTGGACGATTTGCGTCCAAAAGCTTATTCAAGAGCTCTAAAAGAGCTTGCGAGGCTTCGATCTCCGTATCGTTGTAAAATTTTCGATAGTTGTCGCTGTCATTGTCTCGCCGAAGTTTAAAATTCAGCACGAATTTGGCTAGCCTAACATTAAACGTTTCCAACATATCACTTTCCACAAATGTGGTTTTATCGTTCCTGTTAGAATTCAGTACTCCAGCATTGAAATTGACGTTTTCATTACAAGTGGCACCGAGATCACGATTAATATCTGGACTCATTATCACCGGGTTCTTTGAGTGAATGAAAAGTGGACTTAGTTCCTCGACGATCGAGAAGCCAATGAACAGGACCAATGAATATCTGCCGTTGCTAAAAAGAAATAAGGATGTTTTATTTTGTTTAACCCAGTTTTGAAATTAGATACCGATGCTAATTTTAAAGATGAAGAGGGGGGAAAAAAAGAGAATGTTGGATTTCAATTACCAGAAATATAAAATTTATGGCGGTGACATTAAAATAGACGGAATTTTTTATTATCCTCTAATTATGGGTTTAACAAAAAATTAAAATGAATATTGAGTTTTAGTTTGAGAGATTACCATCATGATCAAAAACTTCCACGCTTGTTCGAAGCGTCATAATACTCGGAAACCAAATATGGGTTCATTATTCAAATCGGATATGGGGTTGTAAAGTTATTGAAGAAATAGTGATGACGAAAAACATGAAAATTAACCCTAATTTAAATTAGGGTTAATTAGGGTTAATTTTCATGTTTTTCGTCATCACTATTTCTTCAATAACTTTACAACCCCATATCCGATTTGAATAATGAACCCATATTTGGTTTCCGAGTATTATGACGCTTCGAACAAGCGTAGACACGACCACGGCCGTCTCGAGATCTGCTTCGCGCTCATAGCGGCCCAGGCGATCGTACGAAAATCGCGTATGGGAAATTAGTTCAAAAACTTCTCACATCGTTTTATGGCGCTAGTCTAGCCCCCCCCCCCCCCCCCCCCCCCTTGAGAAAATTCGCAGCCATGTTATCGAATGGGAGGAACGGCGCGGAACTTTGAATTTCAATTATTATCGCGTAATGTGTAATTTTTTGTAAAATATTTTTTTAGTAATATTTAAGTTAATTAATAATAAAAATTTAAACACCTCTTCAGATTTTTTAACGCAAAGTGGAGTTTTGAAAAACGTTATTAAAGTTTGGTCATTCTGGAGCCAGAAGTCGCTGTCGACGTTTCTGTATAAAAATGTAAACATAAACACGTGGTTCTCCTTACAACTGTATTTTTGTTATGTAGTAACTTCCAGAGGTCTGTGTTTTGTATTAATGTTTAAAAACTTAATTGAATTAAAATAGTAAAATAAATGAATTTTAAAAGAAAATAAATGTGACTTCTCTTGAAGATTATGTAAAAGTTTATTATTAAGGTATTAACTTGATTTTTTAAGAGCCAAAATAAGTTTAATAATACATAATAGTTAGAATATAGAATGATGTATTATAATGATAATTTATACAGGACTAGTTGGAATATTGTTTAACATAGTATGATTATTTATTCAAATATTGACTAGTTGAAATATGGGTTAACGTGTGATAATTTATATGTGTTGACTAGGTGGACTATGAGTTAACATATATTGATGATTTATACTGGCATGGATTAACTAACTGTCACTTGGAAGATCTCTATGAATGAAAATAGTGATGGAAACTTGGAAGGTATTTAAATCTGATAAATATAATAAACCAAGGTGGATTTCCCACTGAATGGTACACAACTAAACAATAGATAGGAAAAATTTAGAATTTACGACTTGAGTACTTTTTGAGAAAGAGGCTTATGCACAAGTTCTTTCACTTTCTAAAATTTTGCGGACAGAGTTTTGGTAATATTTGTGATAATTAGGGGTACAACCTTTCTACAAATTAAATTAGCAATTTCATTTGGGTGATTATTATTCAAATCACATTGGATGTAAGGGCATAGAGCAATTTTTGGCCACAAGTGGATTTCAATGTTTTTTAAAATTGCAGGTGAATCCCAAAGATAGGGAGAATGTTGTTACTATATCCAATATTAGCCATTAACATGATAAAGCTTTGCTGGGGATACCTAAGGTTTCCTCTGTCGGATAATTTAAATGGTGAGTCAGAATTAGGCACAATTAGCAAAAATGTTTTTCTTCTAGGATTTGTACTACATAATCAGCCAAGTATGCGATACTTGCTAGCCGTTCAAAGCATTTAGTATGTCAGTAACTTCAGATGGTAATGTAACTTCATTGCCGTTAAAAATAGTGGAAAATTCATCGAGTCTAGTATCAATCATGGCTGATAGATCTGTGAAGCTGTCTTGGGGAACGTTAGATGTTTTAGGTTTTTGACTAAATGAAAAACGTGGCGTTTTAAACAAAAGTTCTACTAATTCATGGTTCATTTATATCTGTAAATTTAATAATAATGAAGAATGCACAACACAATTATGTCACTAGAATAACAAAGTCATGTAAATATATATTATAACATAAAACAGTTCTGAGAGCTGAAAAAATAGTTTATAGGTTTGGCCTTAAAGGGACATATTTTTATTGTTGATTAACATGTCAGCTTCATTTTAATGGTATTAAAGTACATTTCTGCGAATAACAAAATGTCGTCATTCAGTCTTTCAAATCACAGTCCATTCTTGGTCCATTGCTAACTACAAATTTCTAACACAATTTTTTGGTCACATTTTTTGACCCACAAAAAAAGTATTCATATTTATATAAATTTTTCTACCTTACACATCTAACATTTAAAAGTTTCTATTATAAATTTATATTTGTTGCAGATTACCGCAACAAAAAAAAACTAAAAAATTTTAAATGTATGTTCCTAAAAAACCAAATACTACACCAGATGGCGATACGTTTTCTGTCACGAGTCGGAGACAAAACCAGACGGCGAGCTGCAGCGTCCCGCTCGTAATTTCGAGGTTTACAAAATCTCATTTCTTAGCGGTGTTAACTAATTAAATAATAAACGTCAAATACAAAAGCGTATGCTCCAGAATGCTAGGAATTGAAATATGTTTTCAGAATTAAAATCCGTTATAAAAAAATTCTTAAAACTAGAAAAATAAACCTAGAGTAGTTCTATCAGTTCACAAATTAAGAAATTAGACCCAAAAAAAAAAGATAATATATGGGAAATATATATTTTTATATATACAGATTTTACGTTAAAAAATAATTTAGATTAAACGAGTCTTATTTGTACGATTTCCGCGAATTAAATTCACCACTAGCAGGAGAGACAAAACTAAAACCGCCAAATTTAAAACGGTGGTATGCGTTATATTTACGGAAAACAACATAGGTACGGTTCTATTGTTGGCAAAGTACATTGCGGATTCTAGAATTGTCGGAAGCTTTAGTTCCAAATGATTAGTGATAATAACTGGCTGTGTTTGATCAAAATCGGCTATAAATGTAACTCCGGTTTGATCTTTATATTTAGGTGCAAAAACATTTCGCAGAAAATCAATCCAGAATAATTGAGTTTCCGTTTGATTCGTAATCGTATTATACATTCGACCTCCAAACTCACGCATGCACCATTGTAGAGGTCTAATTTTCGAAAATTCTTCGGTCGTTAATTTCATATTCTGGGTGATATATGATTGTAATTTGTTAATGTCACGTTCAAATAGTATACGGACGTCAACGTACAATGTCGCGTTCTATTTATACCGTAAAACCAATCACGCTTTTAGATTCCGAGGACGATTTTACCGTCATGTCGTCCGACGCGGAAATGACAAACTCCGACTCGGAATGCCATGGCCGTACGTTGATGACGCCATCGCCAAAATCTCCGATACGCGATTCGTCAAATAGTCGCGATTCCATCGTCCAGGTGATTGAGAAAATGGAACGCGATTCTAAAGCCGAGACGCCCGGTGTAAGTCCCGGAAAACGGCCATTCGCGTTTGAAGATGTACAGAGCGACATTGATGCATCGGGTGACATTGACTCACCACGACCCGCAAACGGGACTATCGCGGAACCTAATAACGTGTTGCTAAAGGTGGCCGTAACAAAAGTACCATTAACTGAAACGAAAAAACTAAACCGAATGAAGCGAAAGAAACTGTTTGACTTCACCACGAGAAATCCAGATGATGACAGGATCGAAGATTTGTCGAAAACCAATCCAATGTTATACCACGCTAAAATGTGCGGAAACGCGAATGATATGGTACGAATGGCGTGTCTAAATAGGCATAACTACGATAATATCCCGTTGCTAGAATGGAGCGAAGCGGTCTTGTTACAACTTAGTCGGCCATCAAAAAAAATTGATTTTAAAGCGCTAATATGGAACGACGCTCGCAATTTGATCTTGGAAGATCAATGGGGAAAAGAAATTTCGGCTGCGATCAATGAATTCGTACATAGTGCCGAGACGTTAAGTAACATCCTCATTAAAAACCATTATGTGAAGGTGAATAAACGATACGTCACATCCAACATGTTGTTTTTAAATCCTCCCAATATCGACTATATATTATTACGAGAATATAAACCGAACTTGTTCGTATCACCTACAAAATCCAATATATTGAAAATAAAAACCAAAAAAATAAATGTAACGACCAGTCTATCAATAAATAGTACTTAGTTTAAATACTCAAGCCACCAACTTATGGACTCTAGTGAGGTTTAACTACGATTAGGGCCAAAATTTTCAAATAACGACGTAACCATGGAATTTAACGATATTTTTTAAATTATCTCCGTCGCTTGCAGCGTCTTCAGCGAGTGATAAAAGCGTCCGAAGGTGCCCCCCTCCCCCCCCCCCCGGGGAAGGGACGGGGGAGAAAGAGGCACGTCATCCGCCGCGTTATACAGCGAAGATATTATCCTAACTTACCTTTACTCGTTCGTACTCAGCGGGCGAGTGGGCGTGCTAGAGCATCATGGTTAATGAGTAAGTGGGCGAAACGGACGATCGACGAACGAAAGGGTGTTTTATCCGGTTCCGAGATAGTGGCGCTCCGTAAGGTTTCGAAGGAGTTCCTATAGTCTGTTCATGGCCAGTGTCCAAACTTCGTACGATTTCAATTATACAAAAACTTTATGGACGCGACTGGCGCGTGTAGCGTCGCTTCGTCCAACTGCCGGTTGTGGTCCAGGATCGAGAGACCGCCTTACTCTTACGTCGACCTGATAGCCATGGCCATCCGCCACACTCCCGATCAGATGATCATCGTCCGAGATATTTACAAATTCATCACGGACCGATTTCCGTATTACCGCGACAATAAAAAAAAATCGTGGCGGAACAGTATTCGAATAACTTTGACTCTCAATGACTGGTTCGTCAAAGTGGCGGACCGAGCTCACTACTGGACGCTAGCGCCTAACTGGGAAGACAGGTTCCAAAACCAAAACTACCGAAGACGGAAAAACCAACAGCCACCGGGCGATGAAGGCGGCTCGAATTCTCCTCTAGATTTGACAATCAAGGGGAAAAGGCAGAATTTGGTTTGACCGTCCGATTCTCCTCGTCATGAAATTCGGATACGTTAATAGGCGCTTAAATTAATCATCCTCCCAGGAATTTGCCAACAAATAATATTTCCGAGAGCCATTATTAAAATAATGAAAGCTTTTCACCCGCAAACAAAACGTCGTGTTTTTGCCAATTAGCCTTAACCTGGTTAAGAGGGGAACCCTCCTAATTGTTGCCAAAAAAAGGTGCCAAATTCCCATTATATTTTAAAACGCACTGTATAAACAGCGACTCGCGGGTCCTGGCTCTTGAAAAAATATTACTTGTGGGCGATATCCTTGGAGGGTGATTTACTGAAGCGTCTATTTATATATCGTCAATCTGTTAAATGAATTTTGAATTTTAATATTATTGCAAAAAAATTTGATTGCAAATGTGTTATAACCATTATTGTAACTCTAACTTCGGCGCGGCTTAAATAAAGCCCGTTTATACTGTCTCAAGATCTGACTTTTATTTTAATTTCTTAGCCCATTTCGAGGCTTAGCGGGTCCTGGCTCTCGGAGATATTACTTCTTGGCGATTTATTAAATAAAAATATTACACAACATTTTAATTAATAATAATAATAATTGGCTAGGCATATACCTATAAGTCATCACCTTATAAGGCCCAAGTCATCTATCGACTTTTAATGCCTTTGAACAGACTGGTAGCCGGGTTACAATCATAGATATAGGAAACGTATATAAAGGTCTAGATAAAATATTTCAAAGGGAGTGAATACGGAGGTAACAGCTAGCAGAAACGCGTAATTTCTGCAGGCTATCCTTATAAAGCGCTATCTATTGGTTAGAAAGCTCGTGCTATCGTCGCGAGAGCCATTGTCTCCTGCTTAAAAATTATACTAATTACTAAAACTCACCAACAGATGGTGTCTAAAGAATACGCCTGCGGAAAGGTCAAGCACTTAGTACTAAAATGCTAAGAGAGCTCACGCTCTTGGTCACGTGCCTTCCTCGGTGTCTGCTAGCGGTCAATTCCGTATTTTATGTTAGGCTTAGACGACCCGAAATTTATCTAGACCTTTATATACATTTCTTATATCTATGGTTACAATGCCTGGTATAGGCAGTGGCGGATTAACTACCACTCGGGCCCTTAGGCTTAGCTTTGTTTGGGGCCCCCTTGACTTTGGGAAACTTGCCGCAGCTTAAAAGCTTAAATATTTTTCTATTTTGCGTTAACTGTGGATTATTTATTCTCAAGGGCCCCTCTAAAGAATTCCTACCGGGCCCATTTATCCTCCGGGCCCGTAGACTTAAGCCTACTCAGCCTATTGGATAATCCGCCACTAGGTATAGGAGGGTTTGTTTATCGTGGTTACCCGTTTCAGTGCTATTCCAAATCGTATTCATGTTAATGATCCTCAATGTAAATCTGACGTTTTTTTTTTTCAAACATGTTGTTTAACGTTTTACGGGAGTTGCCGCTCTCGCCTAGCCGACGATGTGGTCGTTCCACGCCGCGCACCGTCAGCGAACACCCGTTCGATCTCCTCGCCGCCGTTGTTTCGCTTGGCCACGAGATGGCTGCAGGGTCCGTTTGCGCGACTGCGGCGTTTCCGGCTCTCCGCCTGTTTACGCCTGGAGCGTAACATATGTTTCCTAGGTATCAGCGAAAGACAGGCGGCGAGGCGTGTTAAGCGGGTGGGCGGCGCAGCGTCTTCCTTCCGAGAGATTTACCCGCAATAAGAATACCGCCATCGGAAAAAGAAAGGGCGAGTCTAGATTGTAACATTGAGCGAGAATTTTATATTTTTAGTTCTAAAATAAAACGTGAACGTATAGAGGCACTGATTTTTGTCATGGTTTTACAGTAATAAGGTTAATTAAATTACGGAGGACTCATGAGGCCAATGAATTTTAATTGAAATTTATTAAAACAATTAAAAACATATATACAACTTAGATATTATACAAAGCCGGACACAACGTTTCGGGTCTTAACGAGCCCCTGTGTCAAGTGTGTGAACCTATATATTTTATTATTGGGATTTTACTTATTTTTGTATATTTCATATTCTTTTTTTATATAAGATATTATATATACATATATTATTTGAATATAGCTTTAAAATTTCTAAATCAACATATGTAATATCAATATAATGAATGGTATATATATATATATATATATATATATATATACTATATTGATATTATATATGCTGATTTAGAAATTTTAAAGCTATATTCAAATAAAAAAAAAACCATATGACGAAGATTATATCGCAATACCTATTTATTTTTTATTTATATACAACAAAGAAACAACTAGTTTTAAAGATTAAACGACAGGTCAAACATGTTAATGCATTCATTTGTAATAACTGCATTAACATGTTTTATTATTTCCTTGTCGAGGTCGCTCAAAAGAGGCGATACGTGGTTGGGGAGAAGTTCCGCGTGTTCTTCCCGGAAATTTCGACGATATAAATAAGACTCGAAAATCGCAGTTTGAATGCTAAATATAAAATGAAAACTTAATTAGTGTTGTTTATTAATAATAATAATAATGATGATGATGCGAATAAAAAAACTCTTACGCAAAACCATCGGCATTTGGTGCTACGCAATCTTCGTGGGCTGGGGAGTATATTCCTTCGGCATTCCTAGTTGGGCTAAATCGCGATATAGAAAAAGTGGGAGGGGAGATGAGAGAAATCATATAGAAACGTATTCAACGCGATCAATCTTAAGGAAACATACTTGGGATAGGTGTTGGCTGCGACGATATCTTCGAGTCTTTCCATTAAAAAATGGACATCATCGTCCTCTGCTTGAACCTTTGGCAGCAAGAAGGTCCGAATGGCTAAAATAATAACGAATCCGTTTACGTTGAAGATCTTCGGTGGCACAACCTCGGATCTAGTTGTCTGGGTAGCCTCATCTCTAAATAAAATTTCAAAAAAAAATCGCAATTATATATATATATACAGGTTTTTTTCAAAAGGTTATGCAAAAACTTTAAGGAGTTGTAGGGGGTGAGTTGAGAAGTATGCCTGTTTTATTCCCATTTTCCTACGATGAGTTGAAAGAGCGCCAGAGAGCTTCAAAGTGGGGCCTACTAGCCCCTGGAAGTAGGCTGCAACAAGCGCAAAACTAAGGAGCAGGGACTTTAAATACTGTTTAATTTTACTCTTTTACGCTGGTTACCTCGATTTATTTACAAAGTCCCTTTTTTACCTATCACACGAACCCAAACCTTTATGTACGCATTTCCCCGCTGCTTGGGTTGACGCTGGCTGCAGCCTACTTCCTTGGTCTAGTAGGCCACACTTTGAAGCTCTCTGGCGCTCTTTAAACTCATCGTAGGAAAATGGGGAAAGAACAGGCATACTTCTCAACTCACCCCCCCCCCTACAACTCCTTAAAGTTTTTGCATAACCTTTTGAAACACCAAAATACTCACAAGTCATCTTCCTCACTGTCTGAATGGGGCAGGTCATCGTTATTGTTTTCCAATTCTTCTTCTTCGTCAGAAGAATGTTGATCCGATAAATATTCATCCTCTTCCGGGTGTACGGGGATGCGTCCGACGACCATTTTAAATATAAAGAAATAAATAAATATACAGTACAACCAAATATGAATTATAGAAACGAACAAGGAGGCAGAGACGATTTTGCCCGGACGTTGTGAAAGACAAAATATACGAGAAAGAGTCCCTGATTTCTGGACTTTAATGTCGGCGCGAGGTTGCCACCCACGCTGAATAATATGTAAATAAAACTATCATTCGCCATCGCCACGGAATAAAGGGGGGGGGGGCGGGGGCTGAGCTAGTGTATTATGACAAATATATATATATATATATATATATAATAATCTACTTTTTATAACCTGCATCGCAACAGACCTGAGGCCCTTTTAACAGCGATACAGGGTAATTTTAACTATGTGGGAGGATGGTGGCTAGCCCTGCCACAGCTAACTACTAGCGTCCCTACACTAACTATTGCATTAAAACCTCTGCAAGTTTTTGTGCGAAGGGGAAACCGAAGATCTCGGGGAAATTCCCCTTAAACCAGTGGGGAGAAAACTTGCAAACTCTACTCAGAAGGAGTGGTTCCAGATTTTTCACCCAGTGCCACGGAGACGGTATACGGTACATTCATAATTTATATAAAAAAAAGAAGTATATTGCATTGAAAGCTTGTTTATACTTATTTGAAATTTAATTTACTAATTACGCGAATAAGATCAGCTCTTAATCAAGTATACTCGATAACCCCTACTCTTTAAAAATGTACTCGATTTTTTTTTCTGATTTACTTGACTCGAATAAGAGAAAATTTCCCCCGAATCAAGTACTCGATACCCGACTCGATTGCCTAAAACCACGACAAGCGCAGCCCCAGTGAATTCGAATTGGAGGGTACAAACATGCCACAGCCGCTGTTACACGGACCTTCTAATCCAAAGACTTATAATATAACATTTGGACCACTAACCCTCCCCCCCCCCTCTGATTTAATTAATAAACTGGTCCGGGCAATTTTTAAACTGGTCATTTGCCCACTGCCTTATTTCCCACGCTGGTCTCTCAGTTAAATTTTGCGTGTGAAGAATTGGAAGTGTCACGCTTCTATAACAATATTATACACTTCTGGTAATATATATTCTAAAAAAAAAACCAGATATATGACTTATACTAACATTTGGATACCCTACTATAGTGGTACCCTATTTCGTGATAGCAATTCATACCCGGTGATATCTGTTTAGAATCTTTCTTGGATTGGGATGACGCTCGGGAAAACTAATAAAGCTCCGTCTTACGACGGATAAGAGAAAGTATACATTTATATTTCTTTCGTTCAATTTGTTTAATAGAAACATCTATACGCTATATACAATTATACAATTTTTAATTAGACGTGAAATGTACATTTTAAATCTTTTTTACAACGAGAACGATACAAATTACCTCAGTCGATGACGAGGTAGTTGTTTAGAAAAGGCCGCTCATCAATTTTAAAACAAAAGCGGCTGCAATTTTCCGCTTTGACTAGGTGAATGGTTTTATTTATTATCAATCTACAATGCGGGCAATTATTAGTTGGTAAATTATTTTTACAGTCCAAACACACACTGTGACTGCAACAGTCAAAAAATACAAAATCCGACTGCGTTTTCGTTGAGCGGCAAATTTCGCATTCGCGACTAACGGTCGCGAACGTATCTAGCGATATAGATGTAACAATCGGACTATTTATCGAATCTAGTTTACTCGCCAATTGTTTGACCTTAAGTTCGTATTGCGATTTGCACTCGTTTAATCGGGTATTAAGGTTTTGTATTTTATATTCGTAATGTTGGATCTGTCTCTCGAGTTTCTCTTTTTCTTCAACTATTTTCTGGCAGTCCAAAATCGCGTCTTCTTTATTTTTAACCTGGAATGACACGTAAAATTTATTTAATACCATTTGAAGTAAATGAATAAATGCGAAAGCGAGCCCCCCTTTTACGTACCTGGTTATCAATTTCTGATAAAATATTTAGCTTTTGATTTTCCACAAATTTTCTTAATTTAGAAGCTAAATCGTCGGAAGAATTCGTGTTGATGGATTTCCTCTTGAAACCTCGCGACGTAGTCGGCAACGACAGCGATTGAATCGAAGCATCTGATTCTTCACTCGAAGACATTTCGGTAATGGTAACGCCGTTTAGTCACCCTCGCCGACCAGTCGACCTAAACCAGTCCGGGCCTATACTTCTAATTATTGATATTCCTCACTTCCAACTTAGCTTTCATGACTCATAACCCGCTAGAAAAAAATTCCACCCTTATAGAATGTTGATTTAGCCTTATTAAGAATGGATCTATTTATACTTAGAGAGGATGTTTAGAATAAAATTTATTGAACAGGAAAAGAAAGCTTATACCTTTGGAGCCCTGCTTTTGTATCGCGAGGGGATTTAATAGCAAGGACACGAATGACGATGTTATGGCACGCGTTGAAGCCTCTCGGTAAGAAAATTAGCTATCCAGTGAATAATCATAGGGGGGGGGGGCTATATAATATTATTAAAAAAAATCAGTCTATAGAAACAACTGTTATAACTACGGTAATCGGACGCTTATTATATTGGCTTCGATGCTAAAACTATACACATTCTAAAAATAATATACAGATATCTTTTGCTCGTAGGTAAACGTAGAAACTTTAACGAAGAATGGGTTGGCCACTACAGCGCGAGATCAAAGTTGGGCGTGAATAAACGCGCTAGAGTGACGACTGGGTTTTTACGAAGGCTGGTAGTAAAGTAGGAAACGTAAAGATTGATTAGTAAAAGCTTATGTAACATAAATACTCGTAAGTTTGCGTCCTTATAACATTTCCATATAAAAAAATCCAATGAGTCTTTGTTTCACACGAAACATGAAATAAAGAGACCCAAAAATGCAAAAATTCTTAAAATCCTTGTGCTATTGAAACTATCAAACGTTATTGCGTGAAACGAATTCCTTGGTCAGAGTGATATATCATGATGGGCCACGAATATGGTGTAGAATCTATAAAACCGCCTAGAGATTGCTCGGTGCGTGCTCAGTGTTCCGATCGTTCTAAAGGCGTTGTATGTTGGAGAAAACATAAAAAATGCCATCACCGTCAAGTAGTTTTGTTTTGCCAATCACGCTGTTTTCTCAGATTCTATAAATAAAAAGGTGTACACGTTTGAGGCTACGATAATAGTTTAAGCTAAGAGCAACAAACGCAACGCCCCACACAAGGAGAACGCAACCCTTCAAAAGTCGTGGATTTTATGGCGTACATTTTTCATTGGTTAGACGCTGTAGCGCCTGCTGCCGTCGGAAGGGGGAATTCGGAAATTGCCCCCCCCCCCCCGCCCGTAAAACGTTCAGCGTAAAGGCTCGTGCAATGAAATTCGTACACAACCCTTCGTTAGGGTGTTTTAAGGCTAGCTGCGTTCTCCTTGTGATTGTTGCTCCTAGGTTTAAGGTTCCGCGATTTATACGACCGTATAAATCTGGGTGTACGGAAACTAAAATCAAACGCGCACCGGGAAAGGATTTACTGTATGCCCGCGGCGCCTACATTAGCTCTTTCCCTTCCGGCACCGAAGAACAATTACACTCTTGACTATTTTATCTTTTGTCTCCTACAAATCGACTCGAAATTCCCTATTTTCCATATTTTTTTTGCCGTTGTCATCCTGTATAAATACTACAGCTATATATATATAGTTTCAACGCGACTTACGTCGTTACTATCGATTGAGATTTGAAAGATAACGCTACCCATATAGGAGCGTTGATAGAACGGTATATATGGCGTGCGCGGCCGACATTGTCAGACGTTATATTTACGTCCTAACAACCGTAATAACTTTGTTCGTAATTGGATATTTAATATTCTATATAATTGACTCGCTTCACGGAAAAAGTGTGAAGATTTCGTCGGGATAAATAAAAACGTTCGATAAACCAGTCACCAAATTACTTCGAAGGGAAGAATACGAAAAACCACCGCAGTTTACACGAGTCACGTCCGAAGACGATTTATCGAAACCATCACGGAAAATCCATCATTGACTTTTAACACTAGTTAGCTAGTGATGTATGTCGAATATTAATCGGAAAAATATTATACTGGATAACCAACAAAAATATATAATTTTTTAAAATTGCCCTATGGCAAAGAAATTAATAATTGAGAATTAAAATTACATTTAATAGATTTTATTGTAACTTTTATTAATGTATTTAATTAAAATGTAAAGACGAGGTATATTGTTTGTTTTTTTTTGAAACGCATATTAACGTCTATAATTTCCCCATTGTAATTGTTTGGGTTTATTCTCACTCCTTCGCCCTTCCTCGATTGACGCGGAAAATGGCGAGGGCGGGTGTGGGGGATGGGGGGGGGGGGTGTGAGGCTCTGCTGCAGCTGACTAGAATAGCTCTTTTTACAAGATAATATATACAAATACATGTATAAAGGTGTTGATTGTCGGAGGAGCGTATTTTATAGAAACACCTATTATCCCTTGTTATCCCTGACTTACAGGCTTCAAAAAAAATTGGACCATTTTCGTATACTACTTACGATGTATTTTCATAAACTAAAATCAAAGATAGGCAAACCGGAGAATCATTGGCGTAGCTGGGAAAATTGGGCACCAGTGTAAGATCAGAAAATGTCCCCCCCCCCCCCCCTGTGACATGACAATTAACTTCCCTCATTTCCACCCCTCATCTCTGTGATGGAACCCTTCAACGTATGCTTACAAAATATACAGGATGTTTCAAAAGTTATGCAAAAATTGTAAGGCGTTGTGGGCAGGCGGCTTGGAAATAAGGTATATTTCTAAACGGGTCTATTTGGCCAGTGACTCCCAAACTCTTGAATTATTTAAGTAGTGGTCACGCGTAGACCAGTTGGTTAATAATACGGTAGATAATTGTCAATTAATAGGCTGGACACTGGACCAGTGAACCCCAAGCTTTTGAATAAAAAAAACTGGTCCGAGCAATTAATAAACTGGTCTTTGACCCAGTGACCACCGCTTATTTCCAAGCCTGGTGTGGTTCTTGTTCCTTGTTGGGTTGTTCTAGAAAGTTTTCCATAACAATCAGCGTTGCCAGGCGTACCATAATTATGGTACACTTCAATAATTTTACTTCGAAATCTTGGTCGTACCATAATTTTAGCCGTGTACCATATGGTACGCTTTTATGCAATAATTAAAAAAAAACGTCCGAGCAATTAATAAACTGGTCTTTGACCCAGCGACCACCGCTTATTTCCAAGCCTGGTTTTAGGCGGTGAGCTCAGAAGTATGCCTGGTTTTTCCCATTTCCTACGATGAGTTAAAGAGCGCCAGAGAGCTTTAAAAATGTGGCCTACTAGCCCATTGAAGTAGGCTGCAACGAGCGCAAAATCAAGCCATGTTCCGGTCAGGTATTTTCGCGTAATAGGGGCCTATCAAAGGTAGTACCGTCTTTAGGTATGGGGTTATAATAGAATCTATATAGACAATAGCTCCGCTTACGCACTACACTATTTACAAAATAAAAGAACAAAAGGGAGATGATAGCGGAGACGGGTTTGGAGATTGTTTGCGTATACGGGAAATAATAAGTCGGGGTTTTCGAAAGTGAGACGCAGTTTATTACGTAGAAAAATGAAAATACACGCAATGAGATAAAAAAAAACGCGTGCAAACTTCTGAAACGTCCATTTATAGTTCTTCATCGTCAGTGCTGGAATATATGGCCGACATTTCGTAATCGAAAACCCAGCTCGCGAACTTTAGCGCCTTTTCCTGGGCGCAGGCGATTCTTTCGCTGTAGAACCCCTTGTGTATTTCGCATCGCGGGAAATTGGGGTATTCGCCGATAATTTCGTTTGCTTTTGGGCATCCAATGCCAGCCAGTTCCGTTACCGAGTGGCCTAGGATCTCGGAGATAAATATTGTCTCGCCCTCGCCTTTGCAGTAGACGCGTTTGGCGTCGACAGTGAAACGGTGCAAGCTCTCGTTCACTTCGTCGTACGGTTGTTCGCCACTGTCCCAAAGCATTCCGAGCATATTTTTCCCGATCCGAAGGTTACGTCGAAGAATTTCCGGCGGTAAAAGCATTTTTTCGTACGGAGGACGGAACGTCGCGTGCTGGAAAACTGAGTTTGCTTCAACGGTAGCGACGCATAACTCCTTGATCACAAAGTCTCGTTGATCCAGGGACGTATTGCGACCGAGTAAAGACTCAAAGTGTATTACGACGGATGCTGTCATTTTCCCTGCCAGAAGCTTTAGCGTTACAACCTTTTTTTCCAAAAACTCGGTGAAAAATATAAAGCGAGTGGTATATATCCTCGCCGTTTAGGTAGTCGGGAGTTGTATATGGACGTTATTGCTTTGCTGGCGACTTTAACATAAGATGAATTTCCCGGGGGGGGGGGGGGGCGGTGCTATTTCAACGAGCGCCACCTCTCCTCAGTCACCCATTTAACTGGATCGGCTTAAAGGGGCTTTTTTAAAATATGTCTTTCATTCGCCGTTCGTTTCGAGAGTCACCGGAAACAAAACGTTTATTTTCTGCAACATGTTGTTTAACGCTTTGCGGGAGTTCCCTCTATAGCCTAGCCGACGATGTGGTCGCTCTACGTGGCGCGCCGTCAGCGAGCACCCGTTCAATCTCCCCGCCGCCGTTGTTTCTCTTTGCGCGACTGCGGCGTTTCCGGCTCTCCGCCTGTTTACGCCTGGAGCGTAACATATGTTTCCTAGGTATCAGCGAAAGACAGGCGGCGAGGCGTGTTTATCGGGTGGGCGGCGCAGCGTCTTCCTTCCGAGAGATTTACCCGCAATAAGAATACCGCCATGTTTGGAGGTCTCGCTTGACCAACGGACTCGCGCAGGATGGGGAATAAGAATTTTTTTGAAAGTGGATAGGTGGCCAATGAGTCCCCAGGCCTAGAATAAATAAACTGGACCATGACCAGTGCACTTCGTCTGCTACATTAGAATAACGTGTTTTAACTGCTGACCGATTTAAATAGGGTGATTTCTGTAGACTAGAAATGAGACTAGAACCACTGCGCTATCCGGATATCTCAAGAGAAAGCTAGAAGGCATCCATGAGAGTGCACCATCTATATAAATAATAATACATAAACAAATATAATTAAATAATTTTTTCATAATAGATGGCGTGCTCAAACAAAGAATACTGGCGATTCCACTCTCATGGCAGCCTTCTTACTCGAACATCTCACCACAGTTCAATCTTGCTTCTAGTCTCATTTCTATTAATATATGGTGCGAGTACTCGAATATTATCGATTACTCGGCATTTTGTTAAATCAAGTACTCAAACTGGACCTCGAATAATTAATTGTAAAACACTCGTCGATTACCGAGTACCAAAAAAAAATTGAATAGTCGGGTATCCGATTACTCGAATAAGCTGCTGTTATAGTTCAAAGACGTGTTTTTGCAACTTTTAGGGTGGAAATAATAAACGGTACCTATAAGACGTACAATCAGCAAATGCTTTGAATGACCTTGGGGATGGATCACGGCTTCTAATAATTTGCGCGCCGGCGTGGTTTTTTTTTTCAAACAATATTATAAAGTTTTAGTTTTGGTTTAGAGTGTCACTTCACGAATTCGGATGTCGGTCGGCTTTAGAATTTACCTGAGTCTTATAACTTCGGAAGCCATATACGGAGATGGTACATTCACAATTAAAAAAAAAGTATATTGCATTGAAAGCTTGTTTATACTTATTTCAAATTTAATTTACTAATTACTCGAATAAGATCAGCTCCTAATCAAGTATACTCGATTACCCCTACTCTTTAAAAATTTACTCGATTTTTTTTCTGATTTACTTGACTCGAATAAGAGAAAATTTCCCCCGAATCAAGTACTCGATACCCGACTCGATTGCCCAAAAGCACGACAAGCGCAGCCCTAGTGAATTCGAATTGGAGGGTACAAACATGCCACAGCCGCCGTTACATAGAACTTCTAATCCAAAGACTAATAATATAACATTTGGACCTATATCTATTGCAAAATATTCTAGCAGAATCACTGAAAAAAACTAAAACACTGGGAATTAATTAAGTGGTCCAGGCAAACCGGAGAATCATTGGCGTAGCTAGGAAAATTGGGCACCAGTGTAAGATCAGAAATCCCCCCCCCCCCCCTGTGACATGGCAATGTTTAAGGGTTTCAATGTACACGATTGGGTGCGTTGGCCTATTTACGTCGTTGGCTGAAACTATCGTGATAATGACATCACGGTTATACCCTCTATAATACAGGGTGGAAACCTACGCCGTGATCCAGCCTCGATACTTCTCCTAGTACAGCGGTGCGCTGCGGGTTGAACACTTCTACAGGCGCTGGTAGGTTAAAAATCTAAAACTACAGTTTCCGACTTTCCAAAATTTTGTTAGTCAAATTGGTGTCAAGAGATTCAGAAATGGATCCAATAACTTCATTTTTGTTTGCTGCTTTTTTTAAAAAAAAAACTTTGGAATCGTTTCAAGCTTTTCAGTTTTCGTTTCAGAGATACACTTTTATATTTTTGGTCCCTGTCCATTGCCACCCACGGGCAAAAATAAGACTTTTTAATAAAATAGTAGCGATTTTAACGACAAGCTGGTAGGTCTCCCTTTAAATTTTTTTTTCTACTCATGCTTTCAAATATCAATAAAAATGCAATGAACCGTATGGGCAGACAATGTCGTTAATCAGATATATTTGCTTAACTATTTATATTTTTATTTTTCAGTCAACTATTTTAACTTGGAGTAAAGTTGGATACATGAAATAAATGAGTGATTGAAAGTGTAATAATAATAATACTAAGTTGTTATAATACGACATTGTTAATTTTTGAGTCTACGGTGTGCTCCCATCAGAGTTTTGTTTTTGTTTTTTTTTACTTACAAAAATATATAGGTCGAAGAAATTAAATTTAATTAAGTTTTTTTTAATATGGCATTTCGTAAAAGTAAGGTTTTGAAATACAGGCGTCAGCATAATTTCTAGAAGCGCTATTATCCTTTGAAAACCGGCACGTCGTTAAACCATACAGTTTTTGCAAGCTTGTTTGGCACTTTTGACATATTAGACTACCGCGCAATAGCGTCCGTCTTTAACCTTCGTTTGGATGTCTTTTTCGGAATTGTTTATCGTCGGCTTAACGACCGATTCTTCGTCCACCGGAGTCTCGTGGGAGCCTGGGTTGCGACGCGTGATTGATTTCGACGGAGGCGGTATAACCTCGTATTTAGCTTCGTTCGGAACGTTCCCTGATTTATCTCCCAAAATAAATTTGCACTTGGGGAAATGTTTCGCGTGCTCCTCTAGCGGCACGTCGTCTTCTCGCCACGCATTAAGCTGTCCCCCACAAGAGAAGCAAAGAACCCAATCTTCAAACTTTGAGTAATAAAAGCCGGCTTTGGCGAGTTCGCGGATATTGGTGTAATTCGAGGGAAATCCAAAGAGAAAGGTCCGCAAACGGACGACTTCGTAGCGCATGCGATCAGGGATTTTGCGAGGCCTCTTGAACGAAGGTTCGTGAGGCACATTTCCAACGTCGCGGTCGTTAAGGAATTCGCATTTTGGAAAATATTTTAAATGTTCGATTAAGGGTAATTCGCCTTCCTTCCACGAGTGAAGTAATCCTTGGCAGGAGAAACAAGTTACGTAATCCTTATAGTGCGTCG
Source organism: Leiobunum rupestre (assembly GCF_980474605.1). Classification (NCBI taxonomy): domain Eukaryota; kingdom Metazoa; phylum Arthropoda; class Arachnida; order Opiliones; family Sclerosomatidae; genus Leiobunum; species Leiobunum rupestre. The sequence continues at coordinate 6,280,553 of NC_143384.1, forward strand.
AGTACAGCCCGGCTTTCGCGAGATCCTTTTTGTCCAAAAATTTCGCCGGAAAGTCATCGGTGAAACTTCGGAGTCGGTTGACTTCATAATTCATAGTGCAGCAGGATATATCGGAGGGAGGGTGGTGAGATAGTATATAGACGAGGTCGTAGTAAAGGAGGTCGTGGAACGTCCGATCTCGATCGCGGCTAAGCGACTTATGTTGGCTTGCTTGAAGATTCGTGTCGTTTTATTCGTAAGGCGAACTATATAGGCAAAGGTTCCAGGATTTTCCAATCACGCACCTTGGATACAAGTACGCACTACACATATATTATACTATAGCCATGTTCCGGTCAGGTATTTTCGCGTAATAGGGGCCTATCAAAGGTAGTACCGTCTTTAGGTATGGGGTTATAATCGAATCTATATAGCCAATAGCTCCGCTTACGCACTACACTATTTACAAAAAAAAAAGAATAAAAGGAATATGATAGCGGAACAGCTAGGAGACGGGTATGCATGGAGATGTGTGTTTGCGTATACGGGAAATAATAAGTCGGGGTTTTCGAAAGTAAGACGCAGTTTATTACGTAGAAAAATAAAAATACACGCAATGAGATAAAAAAAACGCGCAAACACATACACGCATTTTTAAAATGATCAAATGAGTTTACAAAGTTATAAAATATATTAAATAGTAGACGGGCGAAAAAAAAAGGGTCCTCATAGGATACGTTTGACGTTAATTATATCAAAAAAAAAACACCGTTTAAGCTTGTTTTCCACCAACCCGCGTAACAGCGCGTCATAATGTTAATTTTTTGTCACGCCTAAAAATGTTTGCACGTTTCAGAGTTGAGTGTCGCTTTTTAACGCGTGCTGGTGGAAACCAAGCTTAAGAATCAATCGTTAGATTTTTAGCGGAATCTGGATAAATTATTATTATTATTATTATTTTTTTTTTCAATTTTTGCGACCACGTTTATTCTTTTTGTATATTTTTACAATTTGACGCTTTTCGAATTGGGCCACGTACTCCATAGCTTCGTTCAGGATCGATATATCTTCCAACTCGTTCGAGTATAGCTTTCCGGTATCACTTCTCTCGCGCGGGGGGGGGGTCTCTTCCAACTCGTTCGTTAATGGGTCGATTTCAAAGATTTTGGCGACATTGCAAACCACGGTTGTCCAATTAGGATCGAAGTCTTTCACTAATTTCGCTTTGTAATCTCCATCCATGCCATCCTCAATTTCCGTATGCGTTGGGCCGTCATTTAATTCGGTACGATAATTCGTGATCGACTCCGTAAAAGAACTATGCCCCTCGAGCGAGGTGCTTGGTAGCCAGATATCATCGTGGGCGTTTGACTGACCATAATTCGCGGGTATCTGGCTAAGCCGACTACGCATCGACTGAAGTCGGCCACCCAGACTGGACACGTATTCTGAGGGCGCGTTATGTTCCAACGCGTCCAACTCTTCTAAATTTTGACAACATTCGGGGGTTGTTGGAAAATTTTGAAAGAACTGACGTATCTCCAGAAAAACCATAATGTTTTTCAACGAAAGCCGACTAACGCAGTCGGGTATTACAGACGGCCCTTCTGTTAAATTAAAGTTGCATTGCTGGGCTAAGCGATAATAAAAATTAAAAATTTCAGATATACGCCACGGCCTCCTAACTGAGAAATTTTCTAATGACGCGTCGACGAATTCCATAATTTATCCGAAAACCTATTTTCGAAACTTCAGAGTCGCATGCAGTCGCTGAGATCGAGTGGCGCGGAATCCCCTGACCCGACGACCTCTTTACTTTTAAGGATCCACGAACTTACTTACTATACCCGCCTACCGAAACAATGAATGGGTGGGGCGAAATAGCCTATTTCACGCTAATTATGTCCCGCTAATTCTAATTGTTTTAGAAAAAAATTCCATATGTGGATTTAGCCCCATTACGAATGAGATCTATTTATACTTAGAGAGGATGTTTATAATAAATTTTATTGAGCAGGAAGAGAAAGCTTACACCTTTGGAGCCCTGCTTTTGTATTGCGAGGAAATTTAATAGCAAGGACACGAATGACGATGTTATGGCACGCGTTAAAGCCTCTCGGTAAGAAAATTAGCTATCCAGTGAATAATCATAGGGGGGGGGGGTGTAACACGACATCAGGCGCTATATAATATTATTAAAAAAAAATGGAAATTTAAAATAAATCACACCGAGTTGACTGGAATCAGTCTATAGAAACAACTGTTATAACTACGGTAATCGGACGCTTATTATATTGGCTTCAATGCTAAAACTATACACATTTTAAAAATAATATACAGACAGGGCCGGATTAAGACCTTGTGGGGCCTATAGGCCCAAGCTAATTTCGGCGCCCCCTTTCCGTGGCGATCGAGTGAGGCGTTTCCGCAATTTGTAATTGGCAAAGGATGGAAAATACAATTTCAATGTAGACTTTAATAAATGATGTTGCTTTACATGGTATTGAAAAATGTGGACACATATACTAAAATCACTCAGGAATAATTTTTTTTTCTGCTTAAATTTAAATTTACTTTTCATGAAATGTAAATTTAAATTTAATTTTTTTTCGAAACTTCTTAGTGCCCCTTGTAGGCTCGGTGGCCCGTGCAGGCCTAGTCGGCCTATTGGGTAATCCGGCCCTGTATACCGATATCTTTCGCTCTTAGGTGAACATAGAAATTCCACGGCACTGAATAAACCTTTAAACTATAGAGTGACGACGGGGGTTTTACGAAGGTTTATGATGGTAGTAAATATAGGAACAGTGACGATTAAAAGGATAAAAGGTACTAAAAAAATTGTTAATTGACAAATGATATACGTCACGTAAGAGACGGGGAGGAAGGTTGTTAGGGCCAGAACACTCGATAATGATGTCGTCTTCACATTCCGACGACGAAATCGCAAACTATCCTTTAAACGATTGCTTTTATAAGAAAAGTTCACCGATAGAATTGATATTGCCGTCGGTTGATGGAGATAGACTGCTCGAAAACAGGATCGCGCGTAGTCGGATGTGCTTTTACAACAAATGGAATAGACAGCCCAACGACGACATCGAATTCATCATGTACGAGACGGATTTACGAAATGTCGTAAACTACGAATTATACGAAGACGAATACTGGAGTTACGTGAAAGTCGAAATACTCTATATGTTGGCCATATTCAATCACCACGCTGAAAATCCGCGCAAACGAGTGATCAATGATGACTTCAATAGAGGATGGCGACCAAAAAGAAGAAAAATAATGGAACGATCCAATCAATGTCATTTTTTATCCCAATATTAATTTCGTGATTTATACGTATATTAGAAACTCAAAACTAGTTACTTCGCGTCTAAGATATTAATCGACAAAAAACGTATTAAGATAACTATTATGTGCCACAGAAAAAAAAAATTAAAAGTCCAATGAAATATGAACAAAATGGAATAAAGAGAAAATTAATAAAATGATGGTTCGATAAAGATTTGAGAAAAGCCGCGGAAAGGGACGTTTCAACGGGAACTCTTCGGCAAGAAGCTGCCAGTTCGAGGCCATTCTTGGAAACGGGGTGTTTCGGATAAAAGGGTTTATGACTGTCTCCGCGCCCAGAATCACAGACGCGAGCCGCTGGATGCGAAAAGGATCCCCCCCCCCCTTCATGGAGCATCGCGAAGAGCATTGAAGTTGTTTTGCCAAACCTCTCTTTCTACACTTTACCGAGACTTCAAGGTTTATACCTTTTTTATTTTTTTAGTCTAGCGCAAATCCTAATATAAAATGTTGTATATTTTACGGCCCTTATATTTGAAAAAAAAATAAAATTTTTGATAATAAAATCGTATTGATTATTTCTAGTACTTTGGGAATATAATACGAGATAGCCGACATTTCAATTATAATTTTAGTGTATAGTTCGATATATTCGAAAATTTACTTTTGTTTAATAGAAAAAATATTACACAACCCTTTAATTAATAATAATAATAATAATAATAATAATAATAATAAAATCGTATTCATGTTAATTATCCTCAATGTAATTCGATATTTTAAAATTCTCTCTCAGTATCTCTCTCTCTCTCTCTCTCTCTCTCTCTCTCTCTCTCTCTCTCTCTCTCTCTCTCTCTCTCTCTCTCTCTCTCTCTCTCTCTCTCTCTCTCTCTCTCTCTTTCTCGTTTAAGAGGAGAGCCCGATGCCGTTTCGAGAGTCACCGGAAACAAAACGTTTATTTTCTGCAACATGTTGTTTAACGCTTTGCGGGAGTTCCCTCTATAGCCTAGCCGACGATGTGGTCGCTCTACGTGGCGCGCCGTCAGCGAGCACCCGTTCAATCTCCCCCCCCCCCCCCCCCGCCGTTGTTTCTCTTTGCGCGACTGCGGCGTTTCCGGCTCTCCGCCTGTTTACGCCTGGAGCGTAACATATGTTTCCTAGGTATCAGCGAAAGACAGGCGAGGCGTGTTTATCGGGTGGGCGGCGCAGCGTCTTCCTTCCGAGAGATTTACTCGCAATAAGATATCTTTCGAGGAACGAAAGAATAATCACCGAATTTGTCAAATAGTATTAGTGTATTTTAATTACCATAATAAAAAGTGTCAATTGTCCGATTGAATTCCCTGATATTTCCCCCGATTTTTTTTACGCATTCTTAAAATTTCCCAACCGGTCCCTGATATAAATAAATGATACTCAATTATAAGCCGTTAAAAAATATAGAGAGTGACTAAATAGGAAAAAAAAACTTTTTTTTTGACAGTGTAAAATAATTTCGTTTTATTACACATGTTAAAAATATAATTTATGATATTCACAGTAAACTTTGATTTGACCCGAACATTCGTTACGTATAAAAATAATGACTAGATAAAACCACATAGAAAATCATATCACTTTAAAAAAAACACACAAATTAGATTACTTTACATCAATTCTATACAGTTCACTTGAAATACTAGGAAACAAAAACCATACAAAAAAAACTTCAAAGAAAAATTAATTATAAATATAGTAACAAAATTTGACCCGAACATTCGTTACGTATAAAAATAATGACTAGATAAAACCACATAGAAAATCATATCACTTTAAAAAAAAACACACAAATTAGATTACTTTACATCAATTCTATACAGTTCACTTGAAATACTAGGAAACAAAAACCATACAAAAAAAACTTCAAAGAAAAATTAATTATAAATATAGTAACAAAATTTGACCCGAACATTCGTTACGTATAAAAATTATGACTAGATAAAACCACATAGAAAATCATATCACTTTAAAAAAAAACACACAAATTAGATTACTTTACATCAATTCTATACAGTTCACTTGAAATACTAGGAAACAAAAACCATACAAAAAAAACTTCACAAAGAAAAATTAATTATAAATATAGTAACAAAATTTTGAACTAAATTTGAAAAATAAAAGCGCATGATTTTAAGCGCGTGCGTACGTCTTGCAGCGTGCCCGCTGCCGGCGGTGAAAGATAGAGTAAACCAAACCGAATAACAATAAACTACTTAATTAGATGTTAAGTCTTTCGAAATTTTGGGAATTTTGTACCGCGCCCAACGTGATCCTACGGTTTTACGTTTAACCGCGGTTTTATCTTTCTTGGTAGCCGCGAGTTCTTCTTTCTTTTTTAAGCGCTCAATGCGGTTATAGGTCATTCGCGTCTTGCTACTAGTAGGGTTTAACCGTTCGTTGGTAATAAAAGTTCTATTATCGCCGCATCCGTTAAAACAAATGGGCGCCTTAATTTTTTTCGCGATCCTTTCAGCCAGCAGCTCGCCATCAACGTTCAACGAGTTTAAATGAAAAACACATCGCACGCAAGACGCGACTAAAATTGTATTTTCTTTCACAAATACGGCCTTAGTGGTCGTTGTGTTGAAGCATAATACGCATTTCGTGCGGCTGATGCTATTCGAGTCTAGTTTATATCTGTCGGTCTCTGAGAACGTCGTAGTAATTTTGTTTTTTGAACGAGAATGTTTGATGGGAACCTCGCTCGCCGACGTAAGCAGCTCCGTCATTTCGGGATAGGGTCGCGCCAACTCGGAAATGTTCTCGTCTTCCGAATCGGTCACGCACACGTTGTCGCGTTCCAAGTCGAGAAAGTCAAAGGCCACGTTACCGTATTCGTCGTATTGGTCCACGTCCTGGTCATCGTATAACGGCCAGGCGTCCGGATTATCGGCGTCGGCGCAATGCTCGTCCATGAAGCGGTTTATGTCGTCCGTCAACATTTCGTTCCACGGTTTCGGCGGCGGGTGCTGATGGTCGTTCACCTCGAAACTGTTTATGCACGATGACGTTGCTCGCGAAATGATGGTTCGGATTAAAGACAGCAACACGTTCAAACCGGCCTCGGTCATTTTGATCTTCTTCGTGACCACGCTTATATTGTCGTATATCGCGTGTAAAATGACGCGACCCATATTGCGTATTACCGCGGTATCGGAGATGAGCGGAATGTTTGGATTCACTTGGTGAAATTTTATTTTTTCCAACACCACCGTCGCGAAACCGGCCACGTGCTCTTGTTCGATAACGTTCGAGCCGACGTGGATTCCCATTTTCACAATATGGAGTCCGAACAAACGACAATAGCCGTAGACTAAGTTATTGACGCACTGTTGGAGGTCCCGCGTAACGGCGCTTTCGGAGGTCAGCCAACCCTTCACTCGAAACATTCGGAAAACCGCGTTAGCCGATAACAAGCTCGCGGTATATTCTTTATGTTGAGCTTCGATTTCCGCCACCTTAATCTTAAGTTGGTTATTTAAATCGACCAACCGTCTTTGCAAATCAATCACGGTGTGATTGCACAGAATATGATGGACGTTACAAACGTTCATAAACATCATCCAGGCGCGTTTCCCGTCGGCAGCCGTGTCGTTACTTTTTTTCGACGATTTCCCGCTTTCAATGTCCAATATGATGTTATGGAAATTGTCCTTGATCCATAACAAACATTGACCCGTTACTCTCGATTTATGGTCAAACTCCGCGTATTTGGCGAGAGTCGTTTTCAATTTAGGATCTTTGAGAAAATTCCAAGCGTAAGCCAAACATTGTTTGGCACGTAGCCTGGGATGATCGTCTTTGTGATTGAGCAGATCCTGAGTGCTCAATTTCCAATATAAAAAAGTCATGAGTTCGATTTCTCCGACTCCCAAGGGCACCGGGTCGTAAGGAATCTTACTTTTTTTACCTTGGCATTTTAAGTCTTCGCGTTTCTTCGCTTCTTTTTTAATGCAGTCTTCAACCGACTCGTTATAGGCTCGCTTGCAGCATTCAATTAAATGCGTGGCGGCGTCTTTATAACGCGAAGGAACCGCCCCAAACACCAAGGGATATTGGACTAAATCAGTCTTCCCGTTGTTCGTCAGCGTGTGTACGTGATGCACGTTTTGGATGTACGTTTCCGAGTACCGGAACAAGTTTGCACCCATGACCGTGGTGGCCAATTTCACGCGGGGATCAATTTCGCGTAGGGGCGTTAAGTTTAAATTGTCCGGATACGCGATACCGTCCGGGATATCGGTATCTTCGGCGGTAGAGTACAGCGCGACTTCGCTGAAATTCACAGCGGAGCCTTTAGCGTTGTGCGGTTTCCTTTTCAAAATGTCCAACTGTTTGGGCATTTTTGGCGGCGGGGCAACGCAATTTGGCTTGTGCGGTTTCCCGGTCGGTTCAGTCCGACGGACGGCCGATTTGATTTGGTAAGGTGACACTTTGCGCACGCTTTTCGGCCTACTGACCCGTTTAAAATCGTCATCGTCGCAGTTAGAGTCTTGGTCACTGAAGCCCGCTTCAGTAGCACTCGATCGTTTTTTGTTCAAACGCTTATGTTTTCGGACACAGTAGCTGCTCGAGCTGCTGCTACTGCTTTCGGAACCCCTTCCATTGTTCCGGGCGCTTTCACCTTTGGCGCCGCTACTTGTTTTTCGGCGTTCGTCGCCATCATGAGACTCGTTTTCACTGCTTTCGCTATTAGAACTACAGCTCGAACACGAACTCGAGCTTGAATTTGAACTTGAACTTGAACCCGAACTGTCTTTGTTATAAGTCCGAATCATCGCGATACTTTTACCCGCAATTGGCGCGCGCGTAATTGGCGTGGGTATATAACTGACCGTCGGACAGTTGGAGTGGAGTTCATCGACGGGTTGGGGGGAATACGCTTCCGGAAGTGGCAGGTCCGTTGGCGGGGTTTGACGATGGTCTTCGCGACTGGCCTCGTCTGCCGGAACATTTGGAAATAAAGTGTTGCCCGGCGTCGCTGGCCTAGATGAGTCCGAAGAGCCATCGGTTGTAATGTCCTCGAACTCCGGCCTGACCACTCCTACCAGCGTGTCAATAACGTTGGTCACTCTGTCCTGGACGGCCGCCGCTTCCGTCGGCTGCAGTTGATTCTGTACCTGATTCGAAGGTGGTTGAATGGCATTCAACGCGTCTAGGGTCGATAGTTGCCACTGTTCTTTAACCGCCGAAGTGTCATTTTCGAAACGGGCGATACTGGCGGATGGTGTTCGAAATATTAAAAGATTACTTATGTCGGTCAAAAAATTGTTCTCAGGGTTACGGATTTCATTATCAGAAAAGCAGGTAGTAAAATCCATCTTTGTCTCTCGCGAACTAAAAAAAAAAAATTTATACAATTAGAATTCCACCAAGTATCGCCTCTTATACCAGAGAGCTCCGTCGTTCGAAAAATGAGAACTGCCACTAACGATAATTCCGGGTTTGGAGCTCCTTTTAACTGTGATTTCCGAGAGGCGGGGAATGACGGAACACGCATCCGGTAAATCACGTGTAAAAAGGGGGTAAAAAGGGGGTAAATAATCGGTAAAAACTACCGATATGCGGCGATAAAACGTTTAGTAAAACAATCCGGTAAAAATTTCAGATAATGACTCTAATTTTTACAATTCTATATTGTTGGAAATGAAGCTACCATGTTATACAATGGAATTTTTTTATCGCGAATATTGTATATCTTTTAAAGCCCCCAGTTAATACAGGATATAAGATTGCAATGCGTAGGCGGGTGGTGGCCAGCCCTTCGTGCTACGCGACCCAACAGCTCCCTTATACTCGAAATTACCGAACAATGTTACGCGGCAAGATTATATGAAAAGCGGGAAAAAGAAGAGCCCTAGGGAAAAACCCCTTTAATGGGTGGAAGTAGAATATAGTAGAAATAGTGAAATACCAGGGTCGCCACTTTTTGATTTTTTTTAACAAAAACCAAATCAATCGAATTTTATTTTAAATTTAAATTTGATTTTAGTTTTACATTTTATTGAATTTATTGATTTTCAATACAATTGATGGCTCTTTTCCAGCATAATTAAAGGATATTTTACTTTTATCAGTTAACCTATTTTAAATAAAATAAAATTTTAAGAAAACTGACTACTATTTAATATTCTAGTTTACTCAATAAGGACCAAGCCTGAGGCGAAGAGTGTGATTGGATTTGATTTATAAATGCACGCCAGCCCTTAACGAAAAATGAATTCTGTATTGAGGAGTGAACGACGATAATTAAGGATGAAGTCCGAAATAAACCGATATTTTCGAAACATCAAAATATAAACTATCTAAAACTAATCTAAACCTAAATATAAATTCTGCAGAACCAGGCTATATGTAAAAATGAATGGTTTACCACCCCACGAATAAATCGAAGCTGTTTTTGCGTGTTATGAAATTTTAATCGAGAAAGAACTTCCATGTTTCAAACTATAATTGATAGAGCGTATAAAATGCAAAAAAAAAATTAAGTGATTAAAGCGTCTGCTGCTGGGAGCGGTCTGCTAGCTGCACTTTCCCTAATTGGCTGCGATGGTATCACGTGTGAATTTACGGAGGCCAATCTCGTTGGCTGGCGGTCGCTGCTCTCGTATAGGATGTTTTTGGGGGGAAGAGTATCTAAGCTAACCCCTCCGGCGCCGCGAGATCGAATTGAAAGAGGAGAGGCGTTCGTCGGAATTGTGTCCCCCCCCCCCCCCCCCCTAGGTTTTCTAGTAACCGTGTACTGAGGCGTAGGCCTACCGCGGCAGAAGTAAAATTTCATTGTTTCTAGCAGTTTAAGTTGGTACAGTTTTAAGAGAGAGAGAGAGAGAGAGAGAGAGAGAGAGAGCGCGCGCGCCCGCGCATGCTATTACCGTCTACATCGGCCAATTTTTATGGAAAATGAAACCGAAGAACTTAGGGGGAAACATTTTAACGGTGGTAAAAACATATAGTGGCCTAAGAGCTCCATCAAAACAAGAAGGGAATGTTACTTGATAGAACGTATTATTTGTAAATAAGCATTCTCTATAAGGTCGAAATTATAAGCGTACGGGACTGTGGCAGCTTAATTAAAACTTCGATTTTCGTAAAGGGTAATAAAACGAAATATTTCTTTAAATTTTTCATATGAAAACTTGCAATTTCTATATTCGCGTTCTCGTGTATGTAAGCAGTACAGTTTGATATTATAAAGCGAGGTGGATCGTTTCCGCTTAAAATAGATAATACGGGGATTGGATTGAAAACGCATTCATGGCGGATTTGAAAGTTAAACCGTTATTTCTCACTTATAAAATAAAAATAAACGACTTGGCAAATGATTTTAACGTGTGGGATTTTCAACTAAGAGATCATTTCCTAAACGCGCGGAATATATATATTGCAAAGTGCGCTTGTCCACCGCATAAGCATTCAAAATTAAAGTGTCATTTAATAGACGATCCAATATGTGCGAAGTGTAAAAAGCCGAGTGAGCTTTATTTGGATTTTCGTTCGTTATTATTTCACGATGATATTGCTACGAAAGAATTGTCTACGTGCTGCGTTCATATTCACGTACCACCGTGTAAACGATGCCTACACTGCAAAACTAACGGAGAATGCGTCGTGCAATACCCATTCGAATGCATCTATACCACAGGTGATTGTCACTAACTAACCCCCCCCCCCCCCCTGGCCTACGACGGGATTTTGTTAGTTCGTCCAAAACGCCCTTTTTTTATAAATTAATTTAAACTTCTAACATTTATTCGTTAATTTTAGATGTAATTTGCCGAAATCATAAAAATGGATTTACCAAACAAGTACATTCTACAAATGTGGCTCTACAAGAGCATGTCTATAACACTCGTCTGCCAATTTTCTTCTTTTGCAAAGCGCATCGACACCGCCATAATCAGCATCTTGACGTAGAGTGTTATATAAACACTTTTAAATGTTGCGACACCGCCGTTTCGGTCAAAGATTTCGATTCAAGCTTCACCGTAACAACGACTCGTAAAGACGGTCAATCTCTCAAACAAGAATACGTCATTTTTGACCCTCGGATATGGCGAGAGCAATCTTTCAATCATTTCATGTCGTTTGTTCGAGGGGTAATTCATACGCCCGATACCGCGTTGGAAAGATATAAACGATTTGAATCTTCCAATTTTTCTATATCAAATATCAAAAAATATAGAAGCGGTAAAGAATCCATCATTAGATCAGCCGTGACTGGATTTGAAACGAAAGGATTGTATCAAACCGCCACGATTTCGAACGTTTTACCGTATTACCAGATATTGGTACCCCAAAGATTATATACCATTTTATCGGACTCGCATTATGACTTATCGCTAGTTTCTGTAAAACGCGACCCAGCGTTAAAACAAACGTGCATGTACGTATGTATTCCTAAGAAAAATCCCGATCCAACCGTGCACACGTTAATAATTCCTGCCAGTATTGCCAAACCGTTAAACCAAGACCAAGATGGGGATAAGAACGGAGTCTATGTTCTGCCTTTAATATCGAATGGTTACGATAGAAGCGGATCTTTCTTACATAAATTAGCTAAAATGGAAATGGCCGAAGCGTTTAGAAAAAAACTGACTCTAATAGCTACTCCGAGATATTCGATCTCGGAAACCAACTTGTTACTTATCAAAAGAAACGAGGACGAACTTATGTCGAATGATTTTTTTAGACGGACTTATAAAAAGGGACCTAGGTAAAAAGCACGAGAACCGAGCATTTTTTACACGGCTGTTTCCGATATAAGCGTGTCGTTAAGTCGAGGGTGCGCTCTTTGGGTCCAGATGAGTCGCAAATTACCAGATATTTTTGAATTTCCCGACTGCTTAACACATTTTTAATATTCCTTGATTTTTTTGGGTCTATTTTTAAATTCCATAAGAAGATTTAAAAGATCCTTCCCGACCCCTTAAGAAATTACCTCTAAGCGAATTAAAAAGAGAATAAAAAAAAACAGACTTAATATTCAAAACCTTAACATTGTAATATATTTACTATAGGGCTCCAATTTTACATAGTTGATCAAATTCTATTTTGGACCTGTTTTAGTACTAATTGTCGTTCCGATATAGATTGGGGCACCCCCGCCCCCCCCCCCTTCCCATTCAAAGAACCGTACATAGCCTCGGGACCAGTTTTCAGCCAAAAAAACATCCACACACACATACGGTGATTGTAAGACCTCTCGTAGGGAACATAATACCCTCGGGGAGGTGAAAAAACAAATGCGCATTTAATGCAAACAATTTGGTTCGAGGCAAAATATCTTTCGCACATTCGAGCGATTTTAGTTGTTTTCGGCGGTACTTTTGGGGAGCCCCCTATCTCTGAAACGAAGCGCTGTAGAACACAGTCATAGTCATTAGACATTTTTTCAACTCATCTGAACCCCAAATAATACGCCCTCGATTTTACGACGCGCTTATCCGAAATATCCTGTTATACTCGCGACATTTTTTTCTTTCATATTTATAAATTTTCGTAACACATAACGTATGTTTTTTTTTAAATGGTTCTCAAGGTATATGATCGAAGCTGGTTGCGGATATCTTAGCAAGGAGCACGACCAATTTTGCGACTTATTAATCGAAATAAATAAGCGGAATACGCATCGGTACGTAACCGCGGAAGATTTAACGTTGAACACTGACAGATTACAAACCATTATAACTTCTAAAGCGAAGGGGCACGAAAAATTACTAGAAATGCTATTGGCCAATATATCGAAAAATGAAACCTTGTTCGAGCGCTTACCAGAAATGGTTGATCAAATGAACCGGTACATTTCATCGAGCCAAGAACTTAGTCGTAATGGAAGAAAACAGTTCATCTCGTTATATTCCGCTCACGATTTGGTGGTTTTATTCGGAAATATATTTATAAATAAAGTGTTTTACGCGGACTACAAACCATTTGCTAGCGCTGGAATGTTTATGTTTAATGAAGCGTCTTTGGATTTATTTGTTAACGATTTAGAATCTTTGTAATTTACCGTATATAAAATAAATTAGTAAAAACAAATTGAAATAAAATTATTGGTTTATTTGTCTACTGATAGACGAATGGAATTTGAATCTCAACATGGATCGATAACCCAATACACAGTGAACGAACCAATGGATGATGAAACTAACTGTGTACTATCGTATATGTTTAATTTTTTTTTACCATGGTTAATAACTAATTTAATAATAAAAAATTTCCAACGACAGATACTTCATGGTACTACTTTTATTTTTAAAATTTACGCGAGCTTTCGGGCCTTAGCCCCTTTTCAAGCGTCTTGTCAATGCAAAATTATTTGTATAAACATATGTAACATAATTACTCATAAGTATGCCTCTGTATAACATTTCAATTGAAAAAAAATCAATGAGACCTAGTTTCACGCGGAACATACATTAAGCGAACCCAAAAATGTAAAAATGCTTATAATCCTTGCGCTATTGAAAAGGTTACCAAGGAAACAAAATCTCGTCATCGCGAGACACGAGCTAAACTTGACATGGGCAAAGCCAGAAACGCGCGAGAAATTCTCACTAAATTCCGTTTCCAATCAGTAAAGTTGATGACGCGTATTTCGTCACGGAATTGTAAGTGACGTAATTTACGTCATATCCCGCGAACAAGGTTTCATTAACGAAAATACTTTTATGGCCTACTTAATACTTATGAGTGATTATGTTACATATGGTATAAATGATATATTATTTTGTCTTGACAAGACGCTTGAAAAGGGGCTAAGGCCCGAAAGCTTGCGTAAATTTTTAAATGTTTTAAAAATAAAAGTAGTACCATGAAGTATCTGTCGTTGGAAACACGCGGTCTAGTTTTCTGTCGTATACAGTATAAGTTGGCTGCAGGGGCGGCTTAACCCTTTCGGCGCCTTTAGGCACAAAATAATTTTCCGCCCCTGGGCATTGTCTAATACCCTTTACAGAGGAGGCTTATAAAACTGAGTTTGGTAAACCGAAGTTTACTTTTTATAACTCATTTCCGTACAGAAAAATAAACCTTGGTTTAATAAACGGAGTCTAAACCCGGGTTAACAAGCCTCGTCTGAAGAAGGTATAACGGATTGGTCAGCTAAGTAGGAGCAACCCACGTACTTCGACCGTGGTTTATTTTCTATTCGTAAAATATTTTTCAACAACTTTCACTTATTTACTTCTGATATTTGTGAAGTTCTAAACATGTAGATTTATTAGTCGGGATTGTTTTCTATGTATGTGTAATATTATTCAACCGCCTACAGCTATTCTTTGGGAAAAAGAGAAGAGCGCGAGCACGAGCTCAGCCGCTAATAATATAAGAAAAGAGCGTGAGCGCGAGCTCAGCCGCTAAGATTAAAAGAGAAGAGCGTGAGCGCGAAATCAGCCGCCCTTAGAGAGGAGAGCGAAATTTAAAACAATAGACGCTAAAAGAAATTATTCGCTCCAAAATAAAAACCGTCAAAAGGAAGGGTTTTTAAATTAAAAACGCGTGAATCTCGATGATATCGCCCATTTTTTCGTCGCACGTGCAATTATTTATTCTGATAATAAAATAGAATCACGTGGGCTTAGCAATATTTATCTGCATTTGTCTTAACCAATAAGATTATCCCTTCCGAGCAAGCACGCGCCAATTTACACAATGAACCGATGAAGATTTTCAAATCAATTTCTTTTAAGATCTATTGATTCCCGCCTTTCATCACGAATCACATAACGTGGTGCTTTTTCTGAATGTGAATTTCCCAGAAATTATCGGTCTCTGAGAGAGGGCGCTTCTCATTACGAGCAGACTGCGAGCTCTAGCTCTTCCTCTTAAAAGAGCACGAGCGGGGGCTCCCTCTCTTGTATTAAAAGAGAAGAGCGCGAGCGCGGGCTCCCCCTCTTGTACTAAAAGAGAAGAGCGCGAGCGCGGGCTCGAACTACTCATTGTGAAAGAGAAGAGCGCGAGCTCGGAAATTTAGTTTTTGCCCATCTCTGCGCCTACGTGATTCGTCCCCCGCGTGTTAGAATTCTCTGGCTTCATTTTAAAATGCCGGCTCGGGGAAGGAGAGGAAATTCCGTCCTGCAGGAAGTGTAAGTCGAATTTGGTCTATTTTGTTTTTTACAGTTCTTAAAAATTATGAAAATCTTTAGCCCCGAGGAAGGTCCGCCGCGACGGGTAGCGGGGGTAGGGCGAGGGAGGCCTATCCCCGACCCGAACGAGATTGTAAGGTCGATACCTGCTCCGTAAGCCCTTTTTTCCCTAAAAAAATAAAACGCGGTTATTTTTTAAAAAATATCTTTTATCGTTAGCCAATTCAACAATCGGGGTGTCTTTCGCCGTCGAGGTGTAAGTAGAAATTTATCTAATTGGAGAAATAAAAAGTAATAATAATAATATTTCTTTAGACTACCTTCTCGTTACCAAGTAGAGCGGGGATCGGCGTCCGATATATGCGAGCCACGTCCGAGGGCCCGCTAATAATAATTATGTTTATATACCTTATTATTATAAGGTCCTAAGTATGTCTTACTGTTAATCCTGCCTCTCAAGTAATTTTTTAAAAATCTATTTTTTTTTTTTCAGATAAAACATTTTAAAATTCGACTAGTCATTCATTTTTTCATATATATTTTTTGATACAAAGAGGGTTGGAAAGGGTAAAAAAAGTAGCTCCTTAATTTCGGTTCTATATTTCAGAACTATTAGCCTTAAATTTATGTATCCACGCCGTCGATAAACATTTGACTGAAATTGAAAAGGAAAGGCCCTGTATCGAAGTACTAAAGCTTCACGTTCAGCGAGTCGCCGGATACCCTGACAGCGAAAATTTTGAAGAAATCCATTTCGGTCATAGAGATTCTGAAATATTCGAAGACGTTATGCGTAAATTCGGTTGTTATCCAAATACATTTAATATAATAACCAATTACACTAATCTGAATGAAAGACGAAACCTGCCATCTTCTCTTCAATCGTATAACCTGTTCTTCCTTGGCTTTACGCATTTACCTAGTCTGGTGTATTATCAAAATTAAAAAATTAAAAAAAAAATATAAGTCTTGTTATTCCGCTTATCTAATATTAGGCAATTGAACACGCGCCGTGAAACGCCTCTTATTAATACAAATAAAAGTGCGAGGGGTAAAAAAGGGGGCGGCCCCGTGGAGCTTCAACAGTCGGCTGGTTGAATGGCCATTGTAAGTATCCATAAACGAGGGGTGGTAAGCGGGGCTACGTAAAACGCCAAAGGGGAAAAAAAGCTAGGTTACGTATCTATAAAAACGACGGGTCTATAAAAATGGCTCTATAATGTTTTGGATCTATAAATTCGACCAATTATGGATAAGTTCGGCCAATATGGATAAGGATATTATGGAGACTTATCCATAATTTCAATTATCTATAAAATAGATCTATAATCGTCTTATCCTTGCCCAGGTCCCATTCTCTTGTCACAACTTTCCTAGGAAAGTCTGCGGAACATGCCGGATCGTGTCTGATTTCTACCTCCATCACCTCCCCCACCACACAATTCCAACCCACTTCCATCCCTGGATCATCACCGTGGGAAAAGCTGGCGGATGTTTAACTCTATTAATTAATAATAGGACTGTTTATAGAACTGGCGGATGTTGGGCTTGGTTTATGAAACTTTTCCATTTCAGACCCAACACCTCGGAAAATAAATTCATATTTCTTAAATAAGAGCGCGTCTGATATTTCGATATAAATGCCATATAAAAACATTTAAGGACCTAAATAATAATCACATAATTTGTTATAACAGTTTTCCAGTATATTATTGAATTAAACATTTATTATTTAATTAGCAGGGCCTGTTAATCAATTAAAAAAAAACTAAGTTACTTTTTTTTTAATATCACCCATTTTGAGTCTTAGCCGTGCCAAGGTTTACGAAAAAACCCAATACGTCATAGTATATGAAACATAATTACTCATAAGTACAGGGCCGTGCTTAGAGGTCTCGCGGCCCCGGGCGAAATGGGCGAAACTGACCAGTTGTGAGTGTAGCGGCCCTCCGGTATATAGATCCCTATGGTATCTACGAATCAGTTAAAAGGTGGACTACGTTAGATTTTAACCTTTTTATTCATCCTGGTAATTTTGGGAGTCGCACTATTGGCTAGTAACATATTTATTTACGCCATTGGAAAACCTCTAAATTGAAAAGGCATTTTTCGTGTCGGAATTTTAGTCGGCCCAATGTAGCTTTATAGAAATTTATAAACTCGCTCGATTTGTGTGGATGAAGTTAGATAATAAGTAGTTTAGAAAAATAAAAGGTTGAGGAAAAATGACAAGTAAGTGATCGCTTTCCGAAAATGGAACAAGTCGTCGAAGTGGGATATTCCACCAGCTTTATTAAAACCCATATCAAGCCTAGAAGAGTTAGGCCTAGGCTCAAAAGAATCTGCAAAGACTCCAACCTAGTAGATGCGTCAGAAAAGCTCAATCTGAATTTCAACTATTTTTTCCTATAAACCTGCTTCTTTTATTTGACAATGCAAATTTATTTTAGAACGTGAGTCTCCGAGAACTTCATTATTTTGCAAATTAATTACATTAACTTTTAACTCTATACATGGTGTTTCAAAAGGTTATGCAAAAATTTGAAGGAGTTGTTGGGGGGGGGGGTGAGTTGAGAAATATGCCTGTTCTTTTGGGGACTGATATAACAAGATATTGATTTGATTTAATTTTAATTTAGAAAATAAATAAAAAGGTTTAACCATCCATTTTTTGTCTTTATTACAAATATTAGGTATATCGTTTACATTGAGCATATCTACAAGTTAAGACATTTTACACTTTCTATGGGATTTTAACATACACTTCTTAAGTATGGGGTGTATAACCAGAAGTAATAAATAAGTGTGAGCCTAGTGGGTCATGGAGATTATCGAAGCCGTGTTGCTCGTTTCCCACCTAAGTTACGCTCCAATATAGCTGTTTCGAGTAAAATTAAACATTTATTATTTAATTAGTAGGGTCTGTTAATCAATAAAAAAAACGAAGTTACTTTTATTTAAATATTACCCATTACGTCATAGTAATTACAGAATTTGTGATACTAGAGTAAATTTTGCTTTAAAAAGGTGTCGACGTAAAATTACATTTTTGTAATTTTTTTTAAAGGTCCTAACCTTTCCTTGACCTAAAAAAATCGGCGCATGACAAGTCGGCGCGGTAGAACGATACATTTATTAATTAAGCGGAAACTATACAATCATGGAAATAATAGACCTCGCTTTATTACTTATTGTTGGGCTTATAATATTAATTTTGATTGTTTTGAAAAAGGTCCCAAATATAAAGACTCCCGTACCAGATATTCAATTTCTAGGCTCACAAAGCGAAATAATTAAACAAGATTGCAATCTGGCGATGGTATACAGCGTAGAAGACACGCAATGCGACATGATTTGTAAAAATACGAGTCCTTTTATACCTCACAATGGCGCGTGTGTAAATCTATTGGCTTTCAACCGAGAAACGGAAGAGCAACATTTAAACAAGAATTACTTTATACAAAAAACTATTGAAGGATGAATAAAAATAAATTATCGAATTAGTCCGAGATTTTTTCATTGCAATTTTTATAATTTTGTTCAAATTTTAACAATTATTTTTAAATTATAGTCTCAAAGCTGTAGAAAAATTTTGCACGGTTGCTCTTCCTATTTCTGAAGTAACAAATTCGATTATGAAAATGTCCAGCCTTCTTAATGCTTCCCTTCTCTCCTCGTCCATCAGTTCTTGAAAATCCCTCCGCCGGATGAAAAACGCCGTTAACGAAGTTTGAATACTAGTTAACGAAGATAAATAAAATAAAAATGTAATTATAGATATATAATAATAATAATCATACTTTATTCAAAGCCAATGTTAATCAAACAGTGTTAGGTTTTTTTTATATAGAACACAAAAACATTATTAGAAATAATACATACGCAAAACCATCGGCATTTAGTTCGTTATATCCATCCGGAGGAGGGATGTACAGCCCCTCCGCGTTTTGGGATGGACTAAAATACGAAAGTAAAATTTATAGGAAAGTACATTATATATATATATATATATATATATATATATATATATATATATATATATATATATATATATATATATATATATATATATATATATATATATGTACATAATGTACATACACAGGAAACATATGAGTGGCAATTATATCTTCCACAGTTCCCAGTACTACCCCTGTGTCGTACCAGGGAGTAATAACTGGGGGGGAGAGAAGGGACCTCAATGACATCATAATTCTAAACAAATATATATTGATAAATTAAAAATCTTATTATAAATCATATCCGAAATAATAAAGGTGGTATATTTACGCAAAACCATCGACATTTAAAAAATTTGAGGGCATTTCCTCTATCAGAGCGCTAATTGTTGGCCACTCCGGTTCGTCGACGGTATCCCTAATCATTGAATTGAAGAATTAGAAATTTACGGAAAATATCCATTATAATTTATCCATTATTTATAAAACATAAATAAACTTACGACTCGGTGGAGGATACCTCGTCTAGGTCGTCGCTAGCGACGCTAGAAACCGACGGGGCACTTAGATATTCGCTTGTTAGGGGCACCTTTCCTAAGACCATTTTCAATTAATTTAAAATCAAGAGTCATCCGTAAAACCCTTTTATTCGCGTTGAGCGGTCATGGAGAGTTCTGGCCATAGTTAAGACACCCATTGGCCCTTTGATTTCGGGGACTTTATTTTACCCAATCAGAATCAGGTTGGAGATGCCAGTCAAAATTGTCCTCCCCCACGAGCATCTCCACTTTTCCCCCTCCCTCCTATTTAATGTGCACGCGTGCACTTACAAGGAGACGACCCGAGGTGATAATCACCAATTTTGTTTAAAGTTGGGGTATAGTTAGACCTAGATGTAAGATGAAAACAGCTAAAGGGAAAAGTTACGATGGCCTTCCGTTTTGCCATGGCAATCAAAAATGTTTTTGACAACTTAAAATGAAAATAGTTCAATGGAAAATAACATGGTTAAATGACCATTCTACGGGTCCCCCTCTCCCCCATCCCCTAATGCAGTTTTCAAAACCTCTCGCTCTCTCTATGCGCTTTATGAAGGGTTCTGTAAACGGAGCGCTGCTGCCAGCTATTTGGAAACCGACGTATCTTTTCTCAACTATTATCCTCCCACTCCCAGCATAAGTGCGCCACAAGCTCTATTTCTTCACTAACGGTTTGTTTCAGACGTAGAGCTATTTGCGCGACGGCCACCATAAGCCAGAAACCATTAGTTAAAAAATAATAATAATAATATTAATAATAATAATAATAATAACTTGCAAGGTGACTGGGGAAATGAAACGAAAATTTATAGAGAAAATAGAAAATTTTAACTTGAATTATAAGAAAATATTTAGGATACAGAATGCGTAAAAAAAGGAAGAAAATATAAAAAAAAGGCCAAATAAAGAACCAGTAAAAAAAAAAAGGTGGAAAAACGTTAGATTTTAACCTTTTTATTAATCCTAGTAATTTTGGGAGTCACACTATTGGGCTACTAAACGTATGTATTTAAACTATAAGAAACATTTCTTTTACTCCTGAAGTAGAAAAACATATGTATATTCCGTTTATAGAGACGTCGTAAAGCCCATATTCCGAGGGGCTAACCACTCTTAGAACGTCTGTACACCGGATTACACTTACGAGTTAGATTACCACTGCCAAAGATTACGCGTAATCCCATTAGTACAGTCAAAGGTTACCACTGCCAAAGATTACGCGTAATCCTATTAGTACAGTCAAAGGTACGGCTCTGTACACCGATTACGCGGAGTGATCAGCCCCTCGCCATATTCTTGCCCATTTTATAGCCAAATAATAAATAAAACAAAAATAGAATAGAAAATCTCGGAATGAGAAAACCAAAAACCCAAAAGTTAAAATTGCGATTATAAAAAGAGTCCCCCCCCCCCCTCCCTCCCTCCCTCCTTCTCTTAAGTCCTTACAGACGCAACTTTTAAAGAAAAGAAATACATTTTTTTATGACCACTTCAAGAAAATTAAAAATAATTAGGAAATTATTTTGAATTGAATATGATATGTTTATTTCACTTTTAATACAATTATATTTACAAATATATTTAGGTTTTCATTAAAATACAATTTTTAAGAAAACGAACTAAAGTAATTACGTAATAACATTAACCCAATTATAATAATAACCCGCTCACTACGCCTTGGCGGTCAGGAAAGAACTGAACCAGCGATTTCCACGCGGATGGATAAGGAGAGGAGGTTCAGCCTAACGGCCTCCGAGATCACCCGACCTAACTCCGCTGGACCTTTTAGATTCTGACATTGATTTGGTGGCAAGGATCTAAGCCGCTACCGAACAGATTCGGAAGACACCGGGAGTATTTCAACACGCGATTCACTCCTTCGACGCGGTCGTCTTGGTATTAGAGTTGAAGGAAGATAATTCAAACATTTATTGTAAAACTTGTACAAAATACACATTTTCATACTTTGTTCTTACGAGTTTAATTAAAAACATTGCACATTTATCATTTAAATATTTCAAATAACTCTAATGATGAGAAGGATAATGAGGTCAACAAGTGTTTTAATTAATAATCATCTAAGCTAATACCCAAGTTACCACTACAGGCGTAAGTCATCTAGCGACTTATAGGGCCTTTTAACCAGTGGCTGAGTTAAATTGCGTAGGAGGTTGGCGGCCAGCCCTTCATGCCACGCGAGCCAACAGTTAGCCAACCATACACTTACTATTACCGCTAACCTCAACAAGTTTTTATGGGAAGGGGAAACCGAAGATCTCTGGGGAAAACCCCTTTTAACCAGTGGGGGAGAGAACTTGCAAACTCTACGTAGATGGAGTGGTTCCGGATTTTTCACCCAATGCCACTAGCTGGGATTAAACCCGGCTCCACCCCATTCAGGCAAATGGAAAATTTTAAAACAATGAAACCTTCAACTTCTTAAACTTAAGAGTTTCCATGACAATAGGAACGAATTGAGTGATTTTTTTTAATCGGGACAATGAGTTTGGCAATAAAGAAGTCATTAATATTGCTTTGCTCCTTCAACATTAAGTTTCATATTAAAATACTTCTATAAAATGAACGGGTTTTAAATATTAGATAATTAAAAAGAGACAATTTCAATATAACCCTACAACATGGGATCTTTGAGTGGGTACTCGGACTCTGACAGTACCCGAGTCCTTCACCAAGGCCTAAATATTACTCGAAATGGACTCGAAACATAAATAAATCCCGACGAGTCCATTATTTATCTCGCTCACAAATTGGCAAAATTAACTGGAAATTCCATTCACTCTGCTCTGACCGACAGATTATTTTTTTTAATTTAATCACGTACGTAATTATATAATTCTATAAAATGGAACGGGGTTCGTACAAAATTTCCGGGATTAAATTACCTGACATATCCAGGTCTTCCCCCTGACCAAATTGGCAAATTTTTGTAGAATAAATTAACGGTTTGAGGTGTGAAGATCTTGAAAACTATTTTCTTTCAAAAAAAATTATTTGCCTGATTTTCTTTGGGGGGTCATTTTAAATTTCCGTACTTTTTTTGGGGGGGGGGGGGGGGGGGGGACCATCTTCAAATGCCTTGGACTTTTCCCTGTCATTTTGGAATGATTTCCAAATTCCCCGACCTTTCGGAAACCTTTTAAAATTCCCTGACCTTTTGGAAACATTTTCGAATTTCCTGACTTTGGCAGGTTTTCCAGGTCGTGTGCGAACCCTGTGCCTGTATTGAGTTTGGCAATAACGAACTCATTAATAGCGTTTTCCATTTGATTGCTCGAGATGTACGGTAAAGTTTGCTTTGGTCTTTCAACATTAAGTTTCATATTAAAATAAAATGGTTAAAAATAATATATAATTAAAAAAAAAGAGACACTTTCAAAATAACCCCATATAAACCGTACATGGAATCTCCGAATGGGTTCAAGAATCATTTGTAACAATTTTTTATAATTAAAATAAATTTTGAGTGTTCAAAAGTTCAAACCAAAGTAAAATTGGTATTAATTAAATAAATAAATAATAGCTTTATTAGGATCACCACCTCAGTTTCTCACTGATTTACAGTTGGGTCCTCTACTTTAAAGTGAATATAACCTGCAAAGAAATCTTTATGGAAGACCCCTTAAATTTTTCAAATTACCCTGTACAGTGGCGCCAAACATTTAAAAAGGCCAAGTTAAGAGCGGCCGGAGCTGCAAAAGTTGCTGTTCCACACCAAATACCCGAGGTTAAATTCCCCTTTAAGTTAATAATAAAATAAGTAACTGTCTTTTGGCATTTCGGCTGAGAATCCTAGGCCTAGGCTTAGCGGGAGCAAATGTCCATACTTTCCCTTTTTTTTTTAAATTTCAAATTGGGTGTCACTTGCTATTAACTGTAGTTATGCCTACACTTTTTTTTCATAGGTGTGCGTTTAGTTCCCAGGGAGTTACTGAACACTTCAAAATCATTCAATCTATCGAATATGAGATAGGAAATCCCATAAGTTATAAAAAAAAAATAGATTCAATTTGGCCTAATATTACAAATGGTACTATTTTTTTGAGAGCGTACTATAGTTTAATTGTAAACATATTTCTAAGAATCAACTTCGATACTAAACCTAAGCGTACATTACAAAAACTCATTCCTACTGAATTTTTTTTGTGAAATACTGATAACTTTTTTAAATTATATTATACCGATAATTATATTTGAAACTGTGGTTAAAATATTTATCGAAAATGGTTTGGAGACACAAGAGGCTGAAGATGCAAAATATCGACTTATTCGAAGTTCAATTCACCACACAAATCACCACACGCCGACATATTTTTTAATTTTCATTCTTCTTGCTCCAAAATCCTTCGAGATATTATTATTTGGGAAATAATGCATGATAAGACTTTGATATCGGAAGAACTTATCTATTTTATGGCGGCAGCGTTGGCATTTCCAGGTACGAATGTGTCGAATGAATCGTTGCGCGCGAAAAAGAGTTTGATCGAGGAGTTCTTTCGAGTCTTCCGCCGAAGGAGACGTCGAACGCTTGGGAAAATTGCTGCAAAAAGCCGGTGATGACGAAACCCGATTTTGGCTCCTTAACAATGTGGACCGTAATAGGGACCATTATTCAGCTCTAGATTTCGCGGTAGTTAACGATAGAGTAACTTCGCTGATATTTCTTTTAGAAAGTGAATCGCTGGTAAATCTACAAGTCAAACACAGGCACTTGCCTCCACTATTGACAGCCATACGAGCCGGCAATTTTGAGTGCTTACACGCGGCCATACACATTGCAACAATCGAAGGAACATCCCACGCAGTCCAGACACTTCTTGACCCCGGTGCTAATTTCAAGTCTCAGATACTCCGACAATCCATTTCGAATAATCACTAATTAATCACTGCCAACGAAACTACCGACATCTTTGACGAATGGTGTCCACACTCGAGCCATTAAATAAGTTTTAAAGAATGCAGCAAGAGAAAGCGGGAAAGTACCACCAGCAAGTTATCGAGAGAGAGAGCCCAAGATGTTCTAAAAGCTACTAAAGAACCGGCAAATACCAGAATAAAAAAAAACAGTTATTAGAAATTTCCACCGAAGTATTATTATTTTAACACTATACTATGGCTAATTACCATAATCGAAGACGCTCCTGGGAGAAGACGAATTGGTTGCAATGGGGTGAAAATCATTCTTAAGTCCGCTTGTGGTGGTGTTTACCATTGAGGATAAAATTGAACGTCGTTGAAAGGTGGTGCGACGTACCGATTCTGGATCAAGAGCTAGTATTTATTTGCCAGTATCCGATGACAGCGTCAAGCTTTGAAAACATTATGGCATCTTCTAGTTGTCCAAGAGTTTAGTCGACTGCTGGCAACTGGAATAGTTCTCTCTATCTCTCTTGATGTATTTGTTTAGCTCAATCAAGTCAGTTCTGTAGAAGAAAACAATTGGGGTTTTTTTTAATAAAAAAAGTCTTATTTTTCATTCGACTACATTTTACTTATTCCCAAATATGTGGATATGCACCTAAGGTATCATTGGTCTGGGGGAGATGGCAAGGAAGCTCGAAAGTGTGAGGTTTTCCCGCAAATAAGGGTAGCAGATCGTCGCACGTTCATAGATGTTGATCGCAGACTAAGAGAAAGCGGGCAAGTAATTGAGAGAGAGCCCAAGACGTTCCAGAAGTTACTAAAGAACAGGTACAAACAGATCAAAAAACAGTTATTAGAATTTTCATTTACATTGTTATTTTAACACTGTAGCTAATTACCATTATATAGAAGGTGCTCCTTGGTTGCAATGGTGTGTAAATCATTCTTTAGTCTGCTTAAGAATAAAATTTAAATAACTACAGAGTAATGTTTAAGCTTTGAACCAAAACATTATGTAAGGGGATTGGGATTTTATTTTGGTATTCTGGGGGGGGGGGGTGAGAATAAGCAGTTTGGGCACAATTAAACGTGACAACTTGAAAAGGTTGAACTGTGGACGAGGTGAACCAGTTGCGTGGTCAGCCAGATCTGTCATTTTTTTTAAACCCCTGCAATTTGTTTCTCTGGGGTCTTTTGAAATGGGGAAGTTATTTACCAGTTTTTACCACCATATTTTAAATACCCATCTTCAATGTAATTAATTTCGTCCGGGGCTTCCCAATAACAAATGTTTTTTCCTGAGTATTGAACATCATCTATATTGCCCTTCTAGGTTAAGCCTTGCCTAAAAAAAAAAAAAAATTACTACCGCCATTATGATTACTGGAAGAAGAATTATTAATTAATAATTTATTACATTTGAGATTAGAAACATTGAAGAAAATTTACTTCAAACGTTATTCAAATCCTCTTATTTACAGCTTTGGAATTTCTTTATGAGATTCTGAAAAAAATGAAGCGAATGAATATCCATACATCAACCCACATTTGCATACGTACAAATATATTCAAGGTATTTCATCGGCCACTGATATAAAAAAAACAATTCATGCATAGGTATTCACATTTACACAAATATCCAAAATAATTTCT
The DNA here is from genome assembly GCF_980474605.1 of Leiobunum rupestre. Lineage (NCBI taxonomy): Eukaryota > Metazoa > Arthropoda > Arachnida > Opiliones > Sclerosomatidae > Leiobunum > Leiobunum rupestre. The sequence goes on from NC_143384.1 coordinate 6,306,992, forward strand.
CAGGGTTCGCACGAAATTTTTGGATTTAAATCCCTGACTTATCCAGGTTATCCCTGACTCCTTTTTAGCAATATCCCTGATTTCATGGGTAAAAGTACAAAGTGGAACAATTTTTTTTTAATATCATTAACTTAATTATATTTTACAACAAACATGCTGAGAGCATCTCTCTCCTCTCTGGGGAAAAAGTGCCAGACATGACGCCCCAAAAGAGAAGATACCCAATGATATGATGTTATTTAAATTCCTGACTCCCCCCCCCCCACCCCTAATTTTAAAAATCCCTGACTTATCCACTCATACATAAACATATTCATAAACGCATACACGCATCCAATCACACTTGCATCCAATCACACTTACGTACGTGCATGCATTAATATATTCGAATTAAGAACTACTTACTCTCTACTCTGGTCAAATTCTTTGTCTCTTTCGGTTTTATTCCCATTCCCCTTCTTGCTGAATGTTAAGCCATCGAATGATATAAAAATGTCATTTCTGGTTTACTACTCTCCATTATACTGCGGAAACAGTAAAACCTTCACCACAGAAACGGCTTTTTCGTCAGAACACCTTAAAAATAATTAAATATATGTAAAACCAATTTGCAAATTTCTACATAAACTCACCTAGTGGTATAGAAACTCGCATTTCAATCATTTAAACGAATCTGATCTATCAAATGCTTATAACCGGTGTTATGATGGATAACGCCCCTTAAGAAATGAAGGTATCTCCAAAACTGCCTACGTTAGTTTTCTCAAACCTTGTTTTCAAGGAAGAAAAAGCTACTGGAAATTAAGAAACTGGCAAAACAATGATGAAAAAAAATTATTTGTCAATTATATAATTAAATAATTTAATTACAAGAACCAACGTGATTAAATTTTAAAAAAATGTGTCAGTCAGATATTTGACTGGAGCAGTGTGAATAGAATTGCCAGTCAAATGGCCAATTTGCGAGCGTACTTAAAAAAATTAAAATTAAATGCAAGTCTTTAAGGGAATGGTAATATGATTGTACCTCTAGCATGATTTTTTTCAATTTAATTAATACCAATTTTACTGTGGTTTGAACTTTTGAACACTCAAATTTATTTTAACTATAAAAAAAATTATTACAAATGATTCTTGAACCATATATTATTGTTAACTAATTTATTATAATATGAAACTTAATGTTGAAAGAACAAAGTACACTTTACCGTGCCTCTCCGTACAATATTAATGAGTTCGTTATTGCCAAACTCAATACAGCTAGGGTTCGTACACGACCTGGAAAACATGCCGAAGTCAGGAAATTCGAAAATGTTTCCAAAAGGTCGGGGAATTTTAAAAGGTTTCTGAAAAGTCAGGGAATTTTAAAAGGTTTCCGAAAGGTCGGGGAATTTGGAAATCATTCCAAAATGACAGGGAAAAGTCCAAGTCATTTTAAAATGGTCCCCAAAAGTAAGGTAATTTAAAATGACCCCCCAAAAAAAATTAGGCAAATAAATTTTTGAAAGAAACTATTTTTCACACCTCAAAACCATTCATTTATTCTACAAAAACGGTCACTATTTCTTTTTTTTTAGGGGATCATTAAATATAATATATAACCTCTTCTTCTCGTTTTCGTTTATGTTTAACCAATTAACGATCTCAACGATACTTTCTCCAAGGCTAAGGGAAGATGATGGTAATTGCAAGTCGTGGCCTTTGGTGGGGTGAAAGATATCGGAGCGAGAGAATGATTATAAAATTAGGGAAGGGGGAAAAAAGAGGGAGGTTCGGATTTTAGTCTGGTAACACTTTGCCTGCGATTACATTCCAAAAATCTTTATTTACGTATTAAAATATATATACATACAATGAACAAATATCAGACTGTAAGGATATTATAATGAAAATACTAAATACACTATTCTTAAATAAAACTACAATTAAAAATGCTACAATTAACTTCACTACAATTAAGACTTATATAACAAAAAGAAAATACACCACACTGCGAAAAAGATTTATATATATATGTGGGACAGAAAACAATTCGGAACGACCGTGAAAATAGTGGGACCTCCTAAGGGATAATCTACGGATAAAATGAGCTCTCAAACTCGGGCCTGATTTTATTCTCTTCGGACCATGGCGAGGGAAAAACCCTTTTTGCTTCTTGTATTTTGGGAATTCTTCCAGTCTTACTGGCTACTACAGATTCTGACCCTAGGTATCTACGGGGGGAGGGAAGGAACGGAAAATTGTACTCATCACTGGTTATTTTCGGCTCGTCAGTTTGCTTTTCTCTGGGACGTTGTAGCACTTCGTTACGGTACGATTGGGGTCCGGATTGCGCAAGATGCTCACACACGTGGTTTTGGTTTCGCGGGCGTGGGATTTGACAGTTCGATTCGATTACGGCACGGGACACGGATTACGGCAAGACATGGACCGGATTACGGCAAGGACGTCCGGATTTCTACGTCGAACTTCAAGACGGGGGCGTTGGCGGGGATGTAGATACGTCAAGGGTTTTGATTCTGGAGTTTCCGGCTAGGCGTTGGAAAGGATCTTTGATGTCGGATGGCTTTGGATGGAATCAGCTGATTGGTTTTCAGGGGCAATTTGGTTTATCGCCATGGAATTGCGAGGGCCTGGTCCGGTGAGGCGAGGGTGATCTGGGTCCCTTTCTTTCCGGACTTCTAGCGGCGGTACATCATGGGTCCCGCTGGACTTCCGGGTAGCTTATTCGTCTTGTTCCTTTTTCATTCCGGTTCGCAATTTGCAATGTCTTTTTTCGGTCTTGTTCCTCGGTTTTGTTTAACGGATATGGGGCGGAGTTCAAATAAAAATAATTGGTGACTTCCCTTTTTCCAGTGGTCATTGGCTGGTTGGTTTCACGTGGTTGCGGGGGTTTCAGAGGTCTTTCCATTACTTTTGTTTTTGAAGAAAACATCCGGGGTTGAAATTCGGCCCTTGACAACGGATATAAGCGGGGGTATCGGTTTCTATCTTGGAGTAGGCCAAACTCGCTTCTCTGGTCTCTTTAGGGTTACCTGGAAGCCGGAACGGAGAATAGCCACTCGGAAATATCTCCATGGAGTCGCGGTCCGCTGAGGGTATTGAGAAGTTAAAGTAGACCTTGCCCGGGCGCACCTCGTGATTGTTGAAGGTCTTTTACGCGTCCGCGCCAGCAAGTCTACGTATGTTGGGAAATACTGAGCCACGAAGAGGAAAGCCTTTAATTAGCACCACCTTGGCGACGGATTAAATATTAGCCTTGTGGAAGGCGGGGATTTAGTTTATAATTTATTTGACATATACTATTTAAATGATCAACTTAATTTTATGTTTAAGGGCGAGGGTAGATCATTTGCTATGATCCGTATAAATTTCACTTAATTCCAACAGATCGTTCCGAAGTTATTTAATTTTAAGTTTAATGTTAATTGTAAATTAATTTAGTCAATTTAGGATAATTTTTATCGGTTGGGGGTGACGATTTCCGTTCTTTTGATGTATCGAGCGTATTGATTAATTAACCATTACTATAAAAAGGGGGTTTTTAACATAAATATTGTAACAAGATGGTCAAAACCAGTAATTTTCTAGAAGGCGGGGATTTTTATATATCAGAAATTATGCAGCGTAAGTAAATACCACTAGTAACAAAAGGAAATAAAAAAAATAGGTATGTCTGAGGAGAAGGTGAACCTGAAGGGTTACATTATCCCTCCCCCCAGGTTTTGTCCGTCTCGGACAAGACGAGTTGGTTAATATATATTTACACGAGATAAATTACTACGTTTTTGAATGATTTATTATTACTATTATTTTAATCTCAAAAGAACAAAAATGATATAGGTTTCGCTTTAGTTGGCGAGGATTATGAAAATATGAAAAAAAAACAACAAAAACAAACTGCAATTGTTATCGTTTAACGACGACGGTTTTGGCGACTCCACTGTTTGAAAAACAGCTGCTTATGTGCTATTTTATCTTGTTCGTCAGTATCCGTGGTTTTTTCACATTTGTCTTTACGAGCCGAGTTATCGGCGGGATGACACTCGTCTCTTTGATGTCCGCACTCATCAAGAGTACAAAAGCCGCATCTTATATCCGCGGCATTAATTCCGCTTATTTGGCGAGGGGTACCGACTGCTACGCGGCATTCAACCGTAACCGCCGTACTACGTTCGACCCGGTCTGGTCTGTGGGTTTGAAATCCGCGAAATACGTTTCGATTGTGGGAAGCCACGTATTCCCACCTTTGGCGCCGTTCGTGGGTGTTATAAAAGTCATCCACAGGATAATCTCCATCTATGGTTATTTGGGCGGCAGCTTCTTGAGCGACTGGTTCGTTTCGGGGCGGGGTCAAAAGAGGTGGCGCTGTTGCCAACGATCCTTGGTTTGACAGGTTGTTCGGGGAACTTCCGGATGCTTCCGTGGGAGCAGTCAGATTTTGTTGAAATCGGCGTTCGGGGGAGAAAACCCGTCGCACGGAGGCCCTTCTATTAAGATTATCCACCGCTCTATCGATGGCGGCCATCATTTCGGGATTATCCCTACGGATTCGGTTCATCCGGTCGCCGGAGGTTTCTCGACGAGAAAAATATGGTTCGCGAAGACGTGACGGCCCAGCCCGGATTTCCTCGGGTAGGGTGCGTTCAATTGCCGGGCGGAGAGCGGCGCGGGCATTCTCTTCGGCCCTGGCTGTAGCTTCTGCCCGTTGGGCCCGTTGGACTGCGGCGAGGGTGAAGGCTTCATACTCGTATTGAGGGATGCCCCTCCATTCGCGGTATCTCTCTTCCCTTCCTTGCAAGGAGAGACCGCGGAATGAGTTGCTCCACTCTGGGTGGGCGGCGATGTCTGCTTCCATGGCCTCCACTTCGGACGGAGTGAGCACCGAGGCCCAGATATTTTCAGGTTCATCGTATCCTCGATTACGATTGTCTTCAACCAAGCATCGTTCCCAGTCCGCTGCAAAGCGTCCGCTTGGTGTTGGCCTGATGACGGCCACAGGTCTTCGTCTGGCGACTTCTAGGCCATGGCGGGGGCGGACAGATCCTAGAGTTTCCTCATTGGGTAGCGATAGATCCTCTGAGTTATACTCATCTATGATAAGAAAGATTGATAAATTCGGTTCACATTTAGCGCAATAATAAGTGGCCAGTTCTTTAACGTCCTTGTAGGTTATACGGAGGCAAAATAGATGGAACCAGTCCTCGCAGTTATCGCATTGCACCCAATTAATGTTTTTGGTTGTGCATTGATCGATTCTACACTCGGGGGCTTGACACGCGTCATTCTGCACTTTCGGAATAGTACGCCTTTTTTGTCGGCGGCGTCGGCGGCGCGTGGGAATTTCAGGGGGGTTTTGTTTATTTTGGGATGAGTCCGAATCGGCGTCATGGTTCGAGGCGATTGGCGAGGGGTTTTCTGGTTCTGAAGAATCACTATCTAATGGTTCGACTCTCTGGGGGAGCCAATTGCGATCATGAAATATTTTTAAAAGTTCCACGTGATACGTACCAACCACCTCCCCAGTCCCAGGGTCTTCTATCTCATAAGCCAGGTTATTAAGTTTTGTCTTAACGCGGAATGGTCCTTCATATTTGGCGAACAATTTACGCGAAGTTTGAGAGCTAGCGCGGGATTGTACATGAGTACGAACCCAGACAAGGGAACCGATCGAGAAATCGAGCTCTCGGCGTTTTGCATCATAATATTTTTTATTATGGGCTTGGGATTTGGTTAAATTAATTTTAACTTTCTCATAAGCGTTCTTGAGCTCGTCTAAAAATGTGGTTTGAACCGGTGGTAAATCATCGATTAGCGTGGGCATTGGGTCACCCGGGAGTCGGATTTCTCGACCGAAATTGAGGTAACAGGGTGAATAGCCGGTTCCATCATTGGGGGCGCAGTTAATTGCTAATCGGACTAGGGGTAGATTCTGATCCCATGTTTTATGGTCAAGTCCGATGTATGTTGCTAACAATCTACCGACCACTTGGTTATAGCGTTCGGTTAGATTGCTCTGAGGGTGATATATGCTAGTGAAACTATGCTGAATTCCCAGAAGATTATTGACTTCCGCAAAAATGTCCGAAATGAACTGGGGCCCATTATCTGATACGATTCGGACGGGGCAACCATAACGACATACAATGTTGTCTATAAATGCGCGGGCGATGTTAATGGCCGTTGCTTGTTCGAGGGCTTCTAGTTCAACTGTTTTGGTATAGTAATCCACCATGACCAAGAGGGTGGTATTACTGCGAGGGGACTTTGGAAAGGGGCCCATTAAATCTAGGCCAACTAGATGCCAGGGGCCCTGATTGATTGTACTCATCATTAGACCGGCCTTTTTACGCCGATCGGTTTTCGTACGCTGACAGACTACGCATGTCCTTACATAAGCCTCTATATGTGGTTTCATTCCCTCCCAAAAGAATTTAGCTTTAATTTTTTGATACGTTTTTTCCATTCCCATGTGACCGCTGAAACGCGCGTCATGGTATACCCTAAGGACATTATCTTGGGCGGAAATCGGTACAACTAGGCGTGGGAGAAAATCATCATTTGTGGGTTTTAAATATATCAGGCCATTTAATTTAACGAAACGGGGATGATGGGTAATTAGATCCGGATCATTATGTAAATTTCCCAAACTCGCGTCTTCCAGTTGCGCTTTTTCCCAATCGGTATGATCGAAAACTTTGACCATTTCTTCAAGGGGGAGGGGGTCAACCTGAATAGTGAAGAATGGAAACTCCGCGTTTTCAATATCCTCTTCGTCTTCCGAGATGCATTCATCTTCGAGCGCAGGTAGAGAGAGAGCGTCGGGAAGCGGCGCCGGAATTTCGGAATGCGAAATACGAGAGAGAGGATCTGCCAGTTTATTAACTCTACCGGGGCGGTAAATAATTTTAAAGTCGAAACCCTGTAAAGCGAGGGACCATCTAGCTAGCCTTCCATGTGGATCTTTTAGGGAAAATAGCCATTGAAGGGCGGCATGATCCGTTATAACCGTAAAGGGGGCGCCTTCTATATAATGGCGAAACTTTTTAATAGCAAAAACAACGGATAAGCATTCCAATTCCGTGATGGAATAGTTTTTCTCATGGACATTTAAATTTCTTCCGGCATAGTAAATGGCGCGGGGTTTACCGTCCTGTTCTTGTAGGAGGACGCATCCAATAGCAATACCACTAGCATCGCAATGGATTATGAAATTCCCATCTCGGGTGGGGGCCGCGAGAATGGGGGGACTTATTAAAATCGTTCTTAATTGTTCGAAGGCTTCCATTTGCGAGGGTCCGAAATCCCACTGTTTACCCTTTTTTCGCAAGGCATTTAGGGGGGCGGCGATTTGAGCAAATCCCGGAATAAACCTTCTAAACCAACCGGCTAATCCTAGGAAACGAGCTAATTCATCGAGGTTGCGCGGGGGTGGATAAGACAGTAAAACTTTTATTTTCTCTAGATCGGGTTGGATGCCGCTGACACCTATAACATGGCCAAGTAATTTTACCTCGGTTCGGGCGAAAATGCATTTATCAAGGCGTAGGGTTAAGCCGGCCGCTTGAAGGCGGGAGAGGACGTAGCGGAGATCGATTAAATGCCGGGTCCAATTTGGAGATGCCGTATTTATGTCATCTCGGTATAAACTCGTGTGATATTGTTTACGCTGTTCGACGGGAAAAACTTGATCCATCAGGTACGCGAAGGAAGCTGGGGCCCCAACTAAACCAAAAGGCATGCATAAAAATTCGTATTTCCCGCCCGCGGTTATGAAGGCGGTTTTGGGTATACTATTTTTTGCCATGGAAATTTGCCAAAAACCCGATAACAAATCTAAGGTGGTTATAAAAGCGGGGGATCCGATTGCGTCTAAAACTTCATCTACTTGAGGGTAGGGATAAACGTTCTTGACCGTAATTCCGTTTAATTTTCTATAGTCAACGCAAAAGCGCGTGTCTCCCGTCTTTTTCGGGACGAGAACGACGGGGCTGCTCCACGGGGCTTTAGAGGGGCGGACTACCTTGGCATCTAGCATATTTTCCACGTGTTCCTGTATGATAGCTTGTTTCGCGGGAGACACCCGATAGGGGGCGCTCGCTATTGGGGGGTGATCGCTTGTTTCGATTACATGTTCTATGAGGTGGGTTCTTCCGGGTTTATTGAGGGATACCACCTTGGGAAATTCTTCGAGTAATTCTTTTAATTCCCTTTGTTGTTGGGTGGTTAAATCAGGATTCTCCGGAAGAGATAACTTTGATGGGGGTGGAGGCGGGGAGTTACCGGTTAATTCTATGGCGTACGCTTCACGAGGGTTTTTAATGAACGGAAAATAATATTTCTGGTCATGCAATGTTAATGAGATCGCGTTTTCTTTAGTATGTATTTCTGCGCTTAGGGCGTTTATCCAATCCATCCCCAATAGAATTCCGAAGTTCGAATTTTCTATGATATAAAAAGGAAAATCCAGGCGGGGACCGAGCTGATCAATTAATTGTAAATTTAATAATACGGGGCCGCGCGCCTCTACTTTATGGCCGTGTGCTGCTGAACTAAAACTGACGGGGGTGATATTCGTAAAATTCTGGGACGGGTAGACCTTTTCCGCAATCGTTCGAAGCATGAAGGATCGACATGCTCCGGTGTCTAAAATAGCAGCTACACGCGCGTTTTTGAAATGTAGGGCTAGGCTGAGAGTACCTGGTGTGAAATGTTGAATTATATTTATATTTCCGTTATTTGCCTGTAATTCATTGACTTCTTTAGGCAATGTATTTGCCGCTTCAAAAAACCTATGTAATTGGGGGGGCTCGGGAATATTTCTTGGGCAATCGCGGGCAAAATGGCCACTTTGGTTACAATGAAAACAAAGATTTGGTCGGAACGGGGTGGACGGTGGAAATGGAATAGTTCCTTGATTTTGGGGCCGGGGGGGCGCCGTACGGTTTCTTATTCGGACAATTACTAATTTCATGCCCAGGTTGCTTGCAATATCTACATAACTCATTCATAGGGCGCGGGGGTAGATACGAGGGTACCAGATTGCTACTATTCATTTGGAAAACGCTAATTGCCGGTTTCAATTGAATTACTACATGCAAAAGTTCGTCTACCGAGGAGAATTTTTTAAGATGAAGTAGCGCGGCATATTCTGGTAGCATGCCAGCTTTCATCTGGCGAAGGACGGTATTCTCACTGGGCCTACATAACAGGCGGGAGTAAAGTGTTTTTAACCGGCGAATATAGCTCTCGGGGTCTTCCTGACTATCTTGTTTACAAATTTGTATTTGGTCCCAAACTCTATCTTCATAATCCACTCCCAAATACGTTGCCTTAAATCTTTCTATGAATCTATCCCAGTTGGTTATATGCGCGGAGTTTTCTCTAAACCAATCGCTCGCTTGCTCTTCGAGAGTCAAGGGTATTAAAGGGAGCATCTCATCTAATTCTAAATCGGCAGCGCGGGCATATTCTTTCAATTGAAATATGAAATTCAATGGGTTAGACTTATCGTCTCCCTTGAATCGGGCTTTAATTCGGGGTATTTTAGGTCCTCGGCGAAATGTCGCATTTTGGGATCGAATAAAATCGGGATTATGGGGAGTGGATTGTGGTGGCCTATGAATGGAGAGCGGCGCATTGGGTTGTGGGAAGGGTATAGAGGGACCCTCATAAAGTCGTGAGAGTGAGGGTTCGTTTTCATTTATCGGGTTTCGATTTTCGGGAGGCCTTTGAATTCCGCTAGCGGGGGTCGAGGTTTGTTGCTGCGCCAAGGTTCTAGCTATGGTCCCTGATATAACATCGTCTACATTTCCCATTCTTTGCGTTAAAGAACTCAATGCATCCGCCTGTTCTCTCGTAGTATCTATCTGTTCTTGCATTGCGCGCAGAAGTAAATCAGAGCCTAAATTGTCGGCTGGGGGCGGGAGAGTTCTATCCATTATGACGCGTGCTAGATCTTGCATCATTTGGTTTTGTGATTGAATCGTTTGGATTACCGATTCATTCACGGGATTAACCAGGGGTGGTTGAGGGGATGGAAGGGTCCATCTATTAACGAGGGCGTTTATTCCCTGTCCAACATATCTAAGTGGTCTAAATATCAGACCCTTATTCTGGTAAAATATAATGAGGGAACAACAAGCAAGGGCCATGAACACAACCACCTCTTGGGCGGGGTAACCGAAGAGAATATCTATAAATTTCCCTGTATCCATGACGGAGGTTATTCTTGCAACATACAACGGTAGCCAAAAAAAAACTATACACTGGCCGCTATTCGGTTAAATTATCTCCGGGGGAATATTGGACGAAAACAAGGACCGAGGAACAAACAACAAGCAAATGTTCGTTTAGTCTGAAATCCTGCCGACTGCGCCAATTTATAACCTCTTCTTCTCGTTTTCGTTTATGTTTAACCAATTAACGATCTCAACGATACTTTCTCCAAGGCTAAGGGAAGATGATGGTAATTGCAAGTCGTGGCCTTTGGTGGGGTGAAAGATATCGGAGCGAGAGAATGATTATAAAATTAGGGAAGGGGGAAAAAAGAGGGAGGTTCGGATTTTAGTCTGGTAACACTTTGCCTGCGATTACATTCCAAAAATCTTTATTTACGTATTAAAATATATATACATACAATGAACAAATATCAGACTGTAAGGATATTATAATGAAAATACTAAATACACTATTCTTAAATAAAACTACAATTAAAAATGCTACAATTAACTTCACTACAATTAAGACTTATATAACAAAAAGAAAATACACCACACTGCGAAAAAGATTTATATATATATGTGGGACAGAAAACAATTCGGAACGACCGTGAAAATAGTGGGACCTCCTAAGGGATAATCTACGGATAAAATGAGCTCTCAAACTCGGGCCTGATTTTATTCTCTTCGGACCATGGCGAGGGAAAAACCCTTTTTGCTTCTTGTATTTTGGGAATTCTTCCAGTCTTACTGGCTACTACAGATTCTGACCCTAGGTATCTACGGGGGGAGGGAAGGAACGGAAAATTGTACTCATCACTGGTTATTTTCGGCTCGTCAGTTTGCTTTTCTCTGGGACGTTGTAGCACTTCGTTACGGTACGATTGGGGTCCGGATTGCGCAAGATGCTCACACACGTGGTTTTGGTTTCGCGGGCGTGGGATTTGACAGTTCGATTCGATTACGGCACGGGACACGGATTACGGCAAGACATGGACCGGATTACGGCAAGGACGTCCGGATTTCTACGTCGAACTTCAAGACGGGGGCGTTGGCGGGGATGTAGATACGTCAAGGGTTTTGATTCTGGAGTTTCCGGCTAGGCGTTGGAAAGGATCTTTGATGTCGGATGGCTTTGGATGGAATCAGCTGATTGGTTTTCAGGGGCAATTTGGTTTATCGCCATGGAATTGCGAGGGCCTGGTCCGGTGAGGCGAGGGTGATCTGGGTCCCTTTCTTTCCGGACTTCTAGCGGCGGTACATCATGGGTCCCGCTGGACTTCCGGGTAGCTTATTCGTCTTGTTCCTTTTTCATTCCGGTTCGCAATTTGCAATGTCTTTTTTCGGTCTTGTTCCTCGGTTTTGTTTAACGGATATGGGGCGGAGTTCAAATAAAAATAATTGGTGACTTCCCTTTTTCCAGTGGTCATTGGCTGGTTGGTTTCACGTGGTTGCGGGGGTTTCAGAGGTCTTTCCATTACTTTTGTTTTTGAAGAAAACATCCGGGGTTGAAATTCGGCCCTTGACAACGGATATAAGCGGGGGTATCGGTTTCTATCTTGGAGTAGGCCAAACTCGCTTCTCTGGTCTCTTTAGGGTTACCTGGAAGCCGGAACGGAGAATAGCCACTCGGAAATATCTCCATGGAGTCGCGGTCCGCTGAGGGTATTGAGAAGTTAAAGTAGACCTTGCCCGGGCGCACCTCGTGATTGTTGAAGGTCTTTTACGCGTCCGCGCCAGCAAGTCTACGTATGTTGGGAAATACTGAGCCACGAAGAGGAAAGCCTTTAATTAGCACCACCTTGGCGACGGATTAAATATTAGCCTTGTGGAAGGCGGGGATTTAGTTTATAATTTATTTGACATATACTATTTAAATGATCAACTTAATTTTATGTTTAAGGGCGAGGGTAGATCATTTGCTATGATCCGTATAAATTTCACTTAATTCCAACAGATCGTTCCGAAGTTATTTAATTTTAAGTTTAATGTTAATTGTAAATTAATTTAGTCAATTTAGGATAATTTTTATCGGTTGGGGGTGACGATTTCCGTTCTTTTGATGTATCGAGCGTATTGATTAATTAACCATTACTATAAAAAGGGGGTTTTTAACATAAATATTGTAACAAGATGGTCAAAACCAGTAATTTTCTAGAAGGCGGGGATTTTTATATATCAGAAATTATGCAGCGTAAGTAAATACCACTAGTAACAAAAGGAAATAAAAAAAATAGGTATGTCTGAGGAGAAGGTGAACCTGAAGGGTTACAAATAATCTAAGCATACCTTCTGCAACAGTGCTTTCCTTTGCAATATTCAGGTATTCCAAGGCTATAATACATAAAAATTAATTCATTTCCTTAAAAATGCGGTATTTCAAACCTATTTAACCTTTCATATTTTTCCCGTTATCAGACACCTTGAACGTCATATTAAGTTCTACCGGATACTTCGTTGTTTTATTTTCACTGCTATTTCTCACTGAAATATAGAAAAATAAAGAACTTTATAAAGATTTATAAGAGTAAAATATCAACTATTTTAATCTCATCGGACTTTTGAGTTAAAATATATAGTATTATGGGAAATTTCGTGAAATTATAGGAGAAAAAAAAAGGAGAGGCGTTGGCTCTATAAAAAAAATACGGTATAACGATAGGTCCCGATATTTAAAACTTAATGTTTGGTGGTAAATATAGATATATAGAGTTGTTGTAATTCATTATGAATGGAAACAAGAGGCGTAGAAACGCGAAAAACCCCAAAACAGCTATTGAGGAATCAATTTCTGACCCACTTAAACGGAAAAGTAGACCCGAAGATGACCCCACGACCAAATACGTGGACTTATTTTCTATCGTAAACGATAAAGGCCAAGACGGCGATGGCCTGGGGAATATTGATTACATCGAGCCTAATTTAAATGGAAAAAACATATCGCCACCGATCGATGTATTAAAATTGGCAGGGGGTACGCTTATAAAACCACAAAATCGAAATAAAGATTTTAACGCTAAATTTGGCGATAACGGCGATGTCCCCAAGCAAATATCGTATAACATACGAGCGTATCTGGACGTGCTATTCGGGTCTTTAATGATAGAAGCTTCCAATTCGAAAAACAGCGTTCGAGCGATCCCTAATGTTGTTTCTAATATTTTAAAATATAATAACATTTATTTTAAAAAGGTTAGTATGTCGAATACATGGATGGAGTTACCAGAACCTTTGTGGTACGAACACGATATAGCTAATAGCTGGTTACATATATATCTTAACGAGGCAATGTTCGACAGTTTCTGTTTAAAAAATTTCGAACGACCGGTGGTTATCGCATCGGGAACTGTCCCTATAGAAAATTATAACCCATTCGAACAACATCCGAATATACCACCTATAGATTCGGCCATGATAAATTGCGGTATAATTTGTGACCACGTCGCCCAACATATTATATCGGACGTATTGAGCGACGAAGTTAAACCGGAGGCAGCAGACATACACGAAAAATATACCGAAATTGGAACGACTCTACATTCAATGTTTAACATAACAATCATACAATCGGCGCTTAAGAAAAACGAGTGTTCAAATTATTGTACCATACTAAACAGTGGCAATGGCCAAGGTGGTGGACAAAGCACGTTCAATAACCGATCCCATTCGATAGATCATACTATCGATTTGACAAATTACTCCGTCGCAAACCAAAATAGTACAATGCAATATGGTTTATTAAATTAGTAAAGTTCCCAATTTCATTATATTATACTTTGATGAATCACTAAAAAAATTAACTAGTAGTCGATTTCAAGCTTGGTATATTTTAACTAAAGCGTTAGCTCCGATAAAAAAAAACTTAAAAAATGTATCCGAGCGTCATACTTATTGGTATAACTTTACTTATGGTAAGATTAGCTGCAGCGAGTGAATCCCCAGCCCCCTGATTTTTGGTGTTTGGCCAATTTTTATATTATCTAAAAAAAGGTTTAAAGTATCCCTTAAGAAATTTACGGACTCGAATTAACGACATGCATAATGATTTAGAATCATAGTAATTTAACAAAATCCACCTAAAGTCACCCCCCCCCGTTTATTCTCATTAGTCCAAGTCAAAATTACGAGATACTGAACTTGCTATATGCCAACGAAATCGTGAACAAAATCGGTGATTATCACCTCGGGTCGTCTCCTTGTAAGTTAAGTCTCAACGTACTAACTTGTCTATTTAGCCAAGGGCCAAGATCTTTTATTGGCCCATGATTTAGCGGACCACTCCCGCCGCTAGAAACTAACTCCTGCTATATAGAGGCTTAGCAAAGAATCTTTAGATGGCGGTTAAGGAACTACATAATTTCGCCTGCTTTGGCTATAGGCTTAACATCGTTAAATATATAAAATTTCCATTAAAATCAATTGTTTTTATTTATTTTTTAAACATTATTTAAAGTAAGAGCGTCACTAGATTCCCTGATGGCATCCAAAATATTTTGGTAAATGGCCGCATTTTCTTTTCCGCGGACGTAAAATTGAACGGCAACTAGACACTTGGCTTCAATATCTTCAGTTGGTGTGATACGTTGCGAAAAATTGAGCGGGGCCTCTTCGTCGATTTCAAGCTTTCGTGCGGATTTTTGCGACATCTCTCCTGTAAATAAAATTCGAAAACATTAAAACCACGCATATTTAAACTAAAAAAACAATTCGACAAACCTTTGTTTACCCTAACTCAGCCGTACTGTTTTCGAACGAGAATGACTGCCGGTATATTTCTAAAGATGCAAACAAAATTAAATAAGTTTACGAAACTGTAAATTCGATAAAAACTACGAATAAAATAACATTGAACTTACAAAGACGAGACAAGCGATCGAAATGATAATAATCAGCGAGAGCCCCTACCTTTTATAGTCGAAAAACAAGCGCGAAGAACTTGCGCGCATGAAATTTCAAAATCAATAAAATTAATCTGGGTCCTACAATAAGCCTCCGAAATTTAAGCTTCACCTTTTTTTTTTCTTAAATACCTCGTAAAATCGAGATACTACAGAATTAAAACGACTGAAACTGTCTAACGAACTAATAATAAAGACAGACCGAAATAAAATTAAAATGAGAATAAATACGGACCCACGATGTAACTAATTATAAAGACCGGCCGAAATAAAATAAAAATGAGAAATAAAAAACGGGACCCACGATGTAACGTCTTTCCCGCCAGCTAAATCGTCCTAGGAAATATTAGACGAAATTTCAAAATCAATAAAATTAATCTGGGTCCTACAATAAGCCTCCGAAATTTAAGCTTCACCTTTTTTTTTCTTAAATACCTCGTAAAATCGAGATACTACAGAATTAAAACGACTGAAACTGTCTAACGAACTAATAATAAAGACAGACCGAAATAAAATTAAAATGAGAATAAATACGGACCCACGATGTAACTAATTATAAAGACCGGCCGAAATAAAATAAAAATGAGAAATAAAAAACGGGACCCACGATGTAACGTCTTTCCCGCCAGCTAAATCGTCCTAGGAAATATTAGACGAAATTTCAAAATCAATAAAATTAATCTGGGTCCTACAATAAGCCTCCGAAATTTAAGCTTCACCTTTTTTTTTCTTAAATACCTCGTTAAATCGAGATACTACAGAATTAAAACGACTGAAACTGTCTAACGAACTAATAATAAAGACAGACCGAAATAAAATTAAAATGAGAATAAATACGGACCCACGATGTAACTAATTATAAAGACCGGCCGAAATAAAATAAAAATGAGAAATAAAAAACGGGACCCACGATGTAACGTCTTTCCCGCCAGCTAAATCGTCCTAGGAAATATTAGACGAAATTTCAAAATCAATAAAATTAATCTGGGTCCTACAATAAGCCTCCGAAATTTAAGCTTCACCTTTTTTTTTTCTTAAATACCTCGTAAAATCGAGATACTACAGAATTAAAACGACTGAAACTGCCTAACGAACTAATAATAAAGACAGACCGAAATAAAATTAAAATGAGAATAAATACGGACCCACGATGTAACTAATTATAAAGACCGGCCGCAATAAAATAAAAATGAGAAATAAAAAACGGGACCCACGATGTAATCGTCCTCGGAAATATTAGATGAAATTTCAAAATCAATAAAATTAATCTGGGTCCTACAATAAGCCTCCGAAATTTAAGCTTCACCTTTTTTTTTCTTAAATACCTCGTTAAATCGAGATACTACAGAATTAAAACGACTGAAACTGTCTAACGAACTAATAATAAAGACAGACCGAAATAAAATTAAAATGAGAATAAATACGGACCCACGATGTAACTAATTATAAAGACCGGCCGAAATAAAATAAAAATGAGAAATAAAAAACGGGACCCACGATGTAACGTCTTTCCCGCCAGCTAAATCGTCCTAGGAAATATTAGACGAAATTTCAAAATCAATAAAATTAATCTGGGTCCTACAATAAGCCTCCGAAATTTAAGCTTCACCTTTTTTTTTTCTTAAATACCTCGTAAAATCGAGATACTACAGAATTAAAACGACTGAAACTGCCTAACGAACTAATAATAAAGACAGACCGAAATAAAATTAAAATGAGAATAAATACGGACCCACGATGTAACTAATTATAAAGACCGGCCGCAATAAAATAAAAATGAGAAATAAAAAACGGGACCCACGATGTAATCGTCCTCGGAAATATTAGATGAAATTTCAAAATCAATAAAATTAATCTGGGTCCTACAATAAGCCTCCGAAATTTAAGCTTCACCTTTTTTTTTTCTTAAATACCTCGTAAAATCGAGATACTACAGAATTAAAACGACTGAAACTGTCTAACGAACTAATAATAAAGACAGACCGAAATAAAATTAAAATGAGAATAAATACGGACCCACGATGTAACTAATTATAAAGACCGGCCGAAATAAAATAAAAATGAGAAATAAAAAACGGGACCCACGATGTAACGTCTTTCCCGCCAGCTAAATCGTCCTAGGAAATATTAGACGAAATTTCAAAATCAATAAAATTAATCTGGGTCCTACAATAAGCCTCCGAAATTTAAGCTTCACCTTTTTTTTTTCTTAAATACCTCGTAAAATCGAGATACTACAGAATTAAAACGACTGAAACTGTCTAACGAACTAATAATAAAGACAGACCGAAATAAAATTAAAATGAGAATAAATACGGACCCACGATGTAACTAATTATAAAGACCGGCCGAACTAAAATAAAAATGAGAAATAAAAAACGGGACCCACGATGTAACGTCTTTCCCGCCAGCTAAATCGTCCTAGGAAATATTGGATGAAATTTCAAAATCAATAAAATTAATCTGGGTCCTACAATAAGCCTCCGAAATTTAAGCTTCACCTTTTTTTTTTCTTAAATACCTCGTAAAATCGAGATACTACAGAATTAAAACGACTTAAAACTGTCTAACGAACTAATAATAAAGACAGACCGAAATAAAATTAAAATGAGAATAAATACGGACCCACGATGTAACTAATTATAAAGACCGGCCGAACTAAAATAAAAATGAGAAATAAAAAACGGGACCCACGATGTAACGTCTTTCCCGCCAGCTAAATCGTCCTAGGAAATATTGGATGAAATTTCAAAATCAATAAAATTAATCTGGGTCCTACAATAAGCCTCCGAAATTTAAGCTTCACCTTTTTTTTTCTTAAATACCTCGTAAAATCGAGATACTACAGAATTAAAACGACTTAAAACTGTCTAACGAACTAATAATAAAGACAGACCGAAATAAAATTAAAATGAGAATAAATACGGACCCACGATGTAACTAATTATAAAGACCGGCCGAACTAAAATAAAAATGAGAAATAAAAAACGGGACCCACGATGTAACGTCTTTCCCGCCAGCTAAATCGTCCTAGGAAATATTGGATGAAATTTCAAAATCAATAAAATTAATCTGGGTCCTACAATAAGCCTCCGAAATTTAAGCTTCACCTTTTTTTTTTCTTAAATACCTCGTAAAATCGAGATACTACAGAATTAAAACGACTTAAAACTGTCTAACGAACTAATAATAAAGACAGACCGAAATAAAATTAAAATGAGAATAAATACGGACCCACGATGTAACTAATTATAAAGACCGGCCGAACTAAAATAAAAATGAGAAATAAAAAACGGGACCCACGATGTAACGTCTTTCCCGCCAGCTAAATCGTCCTAGGAAATATTGGATGAAATTTCAAAATCAATAAAATTAATCTGGGTCCTACAATAAGCCTCCGAAATTTAAGCTTCACCTTTTTTTTTTCTTAAATACCTCGTAAAATCGAGATACTACAGAATTAAAACGACTTAAAACTGTCTAACGAACTAATAATAAAGACAGACCGAAATAAAATTAAAATGAGAATAAATACGGACCCACGATGTAACTAATTATAAAGACCGGCCGAACTAAAATAAAAATGAGAAATAAAAAACGGGACCCACGATGTAACGTCTTTCCCGCCAGCTAAATCGTCCTAGGAAATATTGGATGAAATTTCAAAATCAATAAAATTAATCTGGGTCCTACAATAAGCCTCCGAAATTTAAGCTTCACCTTTTTTTTTTCTTAAATACCTCGTAAAATCGAGATACTACAGAATTAAAACGACTGAAACTGTCTAACGAACTAATAATAAAGACAGACCGAAATAAAATTAAAATGAGAATAAATACGGACCCACGATGTAACTAATTATAAAGACCGGCCGAAATAAAATAAAAATGAGAAATAAAAAACGGGACCCACGATGTAACGTCTTTCCCGCCAGCTAAATCGTCCTAGGAAATATTGGATGAAATTTCAAAATCAATAAAATTAATCTGGGTCCTACAATAAGCCTCCGAAATTTAAGCTTCACCTTTTTTTTTTCTTAAATACCTCGTAAAATCGAACGAAAGTCGTTTCAACTATCCTTATAAATCCGAGAGGTTGCAAATTTGCAAATTCGAAAATATTTCTAAGTCTCGTTGGAAAGAAATTTCCAAAAGCCGAATATTCGACTATGTCCGGAACGAAAGTCGTTTAAACTATCCTTATAAATCCGAGAGGTTGCAAATTTGCAAATTCGAAAATATTTCTAAGTCTCGTTGGAAAGAAATTTCAAAAAGCCGAATATTCGACTATGTCCGGAACGAAAGTCGTTTAAACTATCCTTATAAATCCGAGAGGTTGCAAATTTGCAAATTCGAAAATATTTCTAAGTCTCGTTGGAAAGAAATTTCAAAAAGCCGAATATTCGACTATGTCCGGAACGAAAGTCGTTTAAACTATCCTTATAAATCCGAGAGGTTACAAATTTGCAAATTCGAAAATATTTCTAAGTCTCGTTGGAAAGAAATTTCAAAAAGCCGAATATTCGACTAATTCCGGAACGAAAGTCGTTTAAACTATCCTTATAAATCCGAGAGGTTGCAAATTTGCAAATTCGAAAATATTTCTAAGTCTCGTTGGAAAGAAATTTCATAAAGCCGAATATTCGACTATGTCCGGAACGAAAGTCGTTTAAACTATCCTTATAAATCCGAGAGGTTGCAAATTTGCAAATTCGAAAATATTTCTAAGTCTCGTTGGAAAGAAATTTCAAAAAGCCGAATATTCGACTATGTCCGGAACGAAAGTCGTTTAAACTATCCTTATAAATCCGAGAGGTTGCAAATTTGCAAATTCGAAAATATTTCTAAGTCTCGTTGGAAAGAAATTTCAAAAAGCCGAATATTCGACTAATTCCGGAACGAAAGTCGTTTAAACTATCCTTATAAATCCGAGAGGTTACAAATTTGCAAATTCGAAAATATTTCTAAGTCTCGTTGGAAAGAAATTTCAAAAAGCCGAATATTCGACTAATTCCGGAACGAAAGTCGTTTAAACTATCCTTATAAATCCGAGAGGTTACAAATTTGCAAATTCGAAAATATTTCTAAGTCTCGTTGGAAAGAAATTTCATAAAGCCGAATATTCGACTATGTCCGGAACGAAAGTCGTTTAAACTATCCTTATAAATCCGAGAGGTTGCAAATTTGCAAATTCGAAAATATTTCTAAGTCTCGTTGGAAAGAAATTTCAAAAAGCCGAATATTCGACTAATTCCGGAACGAAAGTCGTTTAAACTATCCTTATAAATCCGAGAGGTTACAAATTTGCAAATTCGAAAATATTTCTAAGTCTCGTTGGAAAGAAATTTCAAAAAGCCGAATATTCGACTAATTCCGGAACGAAAGTCGTTTAAACTATCCTTATAAATCCGAGAGGTTGCAAATTTGCAAATTCGAAAATATTTCTAAGTCTCGTTGGAAAGAAATTTCATAAAGCCGAATATTCGACTATGTCCGGAACGAAAGTCGTTTAAACTATCCTTATAAATCCGAGAGGTTACAAATTTGCAAATTCGAAAATATTTCTAAGTCTCGTTGGAAAGAAATTTCATAAAGCCGAATATTCGACTATGTCCGGAACGAAAGTCGTTTAAACTATCCTTATAAATCCGAGAGGTTACAAATTTGCAAATTCGAAAATATTTCTAAGTCTCGTTGGAAAGAAATTTCATAAAGCCGAATATTCGACTATGTCCGGAACGAAAGTCGTTTAAACTATCCTTATAAATCCGAGAGGTTGCAAATTTGCAAATTCGAAAATATTTCTAAGTCTCGTTGGAAAGAAATTTCAAAAAGCCGAATATTCGACTAATTCCGGAACGAAAGTCGTTTAAACTATCCTTATAAATCCGAGAGGTTACAAATTTGCAAATTCGAAAATATTTCTAAGTCTCGTTGGAAAGAAATTTCAAAAAGCCGAATATTCGACTAATTCCGGAACGAAAGTCGTTTAAACTATCCTTATAAATCCGAGAGGTTGCAAATTTGCAAATTCGAAAATATTTCTAAGTCTCGTTGGAAAGAAATTTCATAAAGCCGAATATTCGACTATGTCCGGAACGAAAGTCGTTTAAACTATCCTTATAAATCCGAGAGGTTACAAATTTGCAAATTCGAAAATATTTCTAAGTCTCGTTGGAAAGAAATTTCATAAAGCCGAATATTCGACTATGTCCGGAACGAAAGTCGTTTAAACTATCCTTATAAATCCGAGAGGTTACAAATTTGCAAATTCGAAAATATTTCTAAGTCTCGTTGGAAAGAAATTTCATAAAGCCGAATATTCGACTATGTCCGGAACGAAAGTCGTTTAAACTATCCTTATAAATCCGAGAGGTTGCAAATTTGCAAATTCGAAAATATTTCTAAGTCTCGTTGGAAAGAAATTTCAAAAAGCCGAATATTCGACTAATTCCGGAACGAAAGTCGTTTAAACTATCCTTATAAATCCGAGAGGTTACAAATTTGCAAATTCGAAAATATTTCTAAGTCTCGTTGGAAAGAAATTTCAAAAAGCCGAATATTCGACTAATTCCGGAACGAAAGTCGTTTAAACTATCCTTATAAATCCGAGAGGTTGCAAATTTGCAAATTCGAAAATATTTCTAAGTCTCGTTGGAAAGAAATTTCATAAAGCCGAATATTCGACTATGTCCGGAACGAAAGTCGTTTAAACTATCCTTATAAATCCGAGAGGTTGCAAATTTGCAAATTCGAAAATATTTCTAAGTCTCGTTGGAAAGAAATTTCAAAAAGCCGAATATTCGACTATGTCCGGAACGAAAGTCGTTTAAACTATCCTTATAAATCCGAGAGGTTGCAAATTTGCAAATTCGAAAATACCCGGTAAAACACGATAAGCTAAAATCCGTAAATCTAGTTCGTTTCCCAGCTAAGCAACTAAGTTATACTTACATTTTCTAGTTGAATCGCTGTATTGTAGTTCGAAATGAATTGATTGAAATGAAAGCTCTATTCAATGGGAGTATTCTTCGCACTTTCCTAGGAAAGTTGTGACACGCCTTCTTGAGATTTCATTGGGCGCGAAATCACATGTCGCAATACGTCCCTGTTGACGAAATGCGCCATCTGATTTCACGCCCAATGAAGAACGTGGAAAGGAAGAAGGCGTGTCGCAACTTTCCAATGAAAGTCCGCGGAATACCGCCGATCATCATGTCTGATTTCTACCCCCATCACCTTCCCACTCACAATTCCAACCCATGATCATCACCGTGGGAAAAGCTGGCGGATGTTTAACTTTATTAATTTTTCTAGTTCAATAACAACGCTTTTTCGGCTAGACTTTAATAGGCGCTTTAATAAAACATCCTTCCGACAAGTGAGGATTGTTTATAGGATTGGAGGATGTTTGGCTTGGTTTGTGAAATTTTTCCATTTCAGACACAACACCTCGGAATATAAATTCATATGCGAGTCATTCCGTGTGAAATCGACCACACGGAAAAATGCCTAATTTTTAATTTTAATAATATTTTTTCTACAAATACATTAGGTTAAGACAGCGGTTCCCAAAAGGTGTTCCGCGGAATTACCCTGGGGTTCCGAGAATTCGCAGCCCGGCCATCTTTGTTTGCGTCAAGAGTCTTTAAAGATAATTAAAAAAAATTAGTTGGGGCAAAACAAAATTGGGAACCGCTGGGTTAAGAAACTAAGTTTCTCAAACTTTGAGTCTCGACAAAATTTGTTTTTTCGAAATATAATTTTTATCCAAAAATTGAAATTTTTGGCTTTTCAATACGAAATTTTGAATATATTCAAATATATTTTGAACCAATTCACCGAAATTAATGAAACTGCACATTTTTAGGCATAAAAGAAGTGCTGAACCTGAATCTGAAACCTAAATTTAAAATATTTTTGTTTTTAATATTTGAATATTCGGGGGGGGGTCATGGTTGGTCGCGATTTGCGACGCGTACTCCACCTTCAAATAATCTGATTTTTTTATATTTTTCTTATAATGGGGTAAGAAGTCTTTTAAAAATATAATTGGAAGGTATTATTTTTTAAACGCGAGAAAAAAATAAAAACGTGTTTTTAAAAAAAAATCAATTTTATCGATATTTGAATATTCGCGGGTCACGGTTGGCCGTGATTTACGACTTGAACACCACCTTCGAAAAAAAATATATTCTGTTTACCTTACCAGTTTATAAAAATAATTTATATTAATATATCAAATTCTTAAAACCTGGTGAATTGACAACGTCATACCGCTGGCCAAGAAGAAAAGACTTATGTTGGATTCCAGATTGCAACATTCTTTGTCACGTAGAATGTCCAACAACTCCTAACAGAAAGAAAATCAAGTTTGAAAAAAAAAGATTTAAATAAAGTGGGAAAGCTATTTTCAAAATACGATCCACATAACGTTGTTTAAAATATAACTATCACTTTCTTACTTAAGTAATTTAACTTTATTTCTTTTTAAAAATTGTCTTAGTGGGCTTTCAATTATTATTAACTTCACATTTACCATAAATTGTTCTAGAGTTTGTTGGCTTACTTTAATATTTTAAAAGGTGTTCATGTTGCAACACGAGGTGAATTATTGAAACCTGTATATTCATAAACCAAAAATGTACTTTTATAAACTGCTTAGGTAAACAGAAAGAGTAAATTTACTTTAAAAAAGGTGTCGACGTAAAATTGAATTTTTGTAATTTTTTTTAAAGGTCCTAACTTTTCCTAGACCTTTTGGGCCTATTTTTTAAATTCCACGACCTTCTCCTGACTTCTTAGCCTTTTTTCTTAAAGTTCTCAACTTTTTCCTGGTTTTTGTTTATCACTCCGACAAAAAAAGATATTTGGGTAGTGCATGCTTGTTTTTTTTTTCATGGTCTTGCATTGAAAAATATGCCTATTACCAGGATTTTACTCCTGCTATTACTGAACGAATCGACATTATTTGTTTGTTTTTGCGTATGCTGAACAACTGTTCAATTGAAACTTTTTTGCCTTCCGCCTACCGGTTAAATCGTTGCCTACGTTATAATAAAGGCCCGTGCGCGGGTGATATTTTTATTTCTTTTCTGGTATTTTACTTCGCCAAATAAATCCGCTAGGTTTGCTCGTAGCTGGACCGTTGCCTAGGAAACGGATCCCCATAGATTGAATGTAACAAATGTGGCGATGTACCGGGGAGTGGACTGCTCGCTGAGCTAGGATGTAATTAACGTTTCAACATCAATAAAGAAATTTTATTTACCAAGAAATATGAAAAAAAGAAAGGTAATAACTTCTTATATTTCATAAATATAAATTTTTTCAACAACAATAGTTTTACTTATTGGTTATAAATGTATATAAAGTTCAGCCTAACAGTGATCACAGATAAATCTATTCCATATTGACTAGTAGATTTCATTGTCGTGATAACTAACTAATTAATTATTTGTGTTGTAGGTGAAACATAAAAATGGTTGTCTATTCTATACTTAACTGTAATGAAAGTGAAAGGCAAAGAAGCAGGAAACGCAAGAGTCAAGGTGAAACCACTTATTTGTAATTGCGGGGATGTAAACCTACCCAAATTACTGTTAGAAAAGTTTTTAAGGCCTTTACTATATAATTACGCAAGAGATGTGAGTGATACATTGCACATTAAGAAACCTTTGAACTACGTACCATTATCAAGAAAGGTACATAAAGTTTAACCGCTACTAATATTGAATCAACAATGTATTTTCCTATTATTTAACAGTGTACATTAAAAACCCTTCAAAAGTTAAAAAATGTATTATTTATTTACCCTCATACACAATAATTTTATTAATGTCCCCAGTTTCCATACAAAATCCAAAATAAACTTTATGGAAATCCCTAACCACGTCCAACTTTCTGCGCCATCTCTCGTGATAAAGTAGAAAATAAACAAGACGTCGCGTCTTTAAAAAATACCCCCCTTGTTGGGGAGCGCGCACGGGCCTTTGCAACGGTTAAATAAAATATTTTTTTTTCAAAACCGTGAAATCTCATCAGATTGTTCTGAAATTTAAATTTAAAAATTTCTGGATTAAATAGTTTTTCAGAAAATTACCTGGGCCGATCAAATCGGAAAAACCCCCTGTACAATAGAAACATGGCTACACCGGTTAAGAATTTAATTGGTACTTGAAAAAATAGGAATTTATAGGAGTATATTGAAATTATAGGAATTTATAGGAACTCTGGGAGCCCAACCGTTGAGGGCATAGAAATCTCATAGGTAACTAGAATGCTGCCGTGTAACTCGCAAATGGACCAAACGCCGTGGCAGACGATAGCCAGATCTCAGCCAATCAGAGCTCAAAGAGTGGTTCTGCCAAGAATTTTATGTCACCAGAGAGAATGACGTCACCTCGCTCCCGCGATAGTAGCGGAACCAAGGAGGTTAAAATAGGAACAATTTTGAGAAAATAGGAAATTATATGAGCATATTGAAAATATAGGAATTTATAGGAACTCTGGGAGCGCCGCATTTTCGTAGCGCCAGAGAGCTACTAACCCCTGGAAGTAGGCTGCAACCAGCGCAAAACCAAGCAAATCGGCGTTTGACAAGTCGGCGCGTTAGAACGATACATTTAATAACTAAGCGGAAACTATACAATCATGGAAATAATACACCTAGCTTTATTACTTATAGTTGGGCTTATAATATTAATTTTGATCGTTTTGAAAAAGGTCCGAAATATAAAGACGCCCATACCAGATATTAAATTTCCAGGCTCACAAAGCGAAATAATTAAACAAGATTGCAATCTGGCGATGGTATACAGCGTAGAAGACACGCAATGCGACATGATTTGTAAAAATACGAGTCCTTTTATAACTCACAATGGCGCGTGTGTAAATCTATTGGCTTTCAACAGAGAAACAGTTGAAAATAACTGCGACCCTAAAAAAGGCGTTTTGGCGTATTTATTGGGTAACCCGCAATTTGGGAAAACTAAGATGATATGTCTTAGTATAGATTTGGGGATCCAACCGGATAATCCAGATGGGCAAAATAATATTTGTGTCGAGGGATCTATCGATATAGATTATATAAAATCATTTCCTCAAGTCGAAAATTGTACATGCGCAAATAATCAAATACTTTCGATATTACCAAATACAAGCGCGGTACGAAAACGTGGACTATGTGTAAAAAATCAACTGTATGACGTATTTAAGCATAACCATTTAATATTTGATCCAACTGACGTATAATTTGGGTAGTGCAGGCATGTTTTTTTTCCATGAGCTTACATCTTATCGAACAATCCGGCCAAGGCCATCATATTAGTTGCCCATCGATGGGGTTAGAATAATTTTTCTCTAGGCCTTGGCGCGTGCCAAAAGGGTTAAACATATAGCGTCAGACGTAAACTTCTTTATTTGCATTCTAAGTTTGAGCTCCGTATCTCAAATCCCATAGGAACTACGAAGAAAATTCGCGTACGCTCTCTAACCCTTGGCGCGGGTTAAAAGAGTTAAACGTAGGCATTATGTTCCAAAACGCCCAAAAAAAACGGCAAAAATTCCCCATCGAATATCTTAAAAATATTTTTGCATATTATGAATCAGTGTAAAATCAGATTGCACCCACATAAAGTTTCAATTCACCGCGAACCCCCTAAAACCGTTTCTTTCTTTCCCTGTAGTTTCTTTTACAACAAGTCCGAATTGAGGGTTGCCAATTATCTTATTCGGAGTATTTCTCCTTTTTGTGTTATATTTTTAGAAATAGCTTCAAGTTATGTGTGATACATGCCTGGCGTCTCGGTGGCGCCAGGCTTGACATAATTGCATACCTTGATTTTTTGGGGACCAAACCAGGATGTTCGCGGCTTTTGGCCAGATCTGGTTTGGGACCCCCTTTATTCCACAAGGTCGAAGACACTCTCTAAGTTGTCCCGGGTCGGCCTTTAAAAAATGCGAAGTTGCTGTGGTGAGAATCAGTGAAGCCGCGAGATTCTCGACCGCGAAGTGCGGGTACCGTTACGGTCTCGCGGAACTAGAGAAGTTCTCGGTCAGCAATTTTTCCCACGTAGGCACTACAATTTGGTGCCCCTCTTGCCCACCAATTTTTAATATATTTACTTTGACCATAAGTAACATAATCAACATAAGTATGACACTACCTATTTACCTAATGCGTTTTTTAAATAATGGTCTGTTTCGCCATTGTAAATTATTACGCGACTAAAGACTAATAACTCTCGGCTTATTCCTCTTATTCTTTGCAAATCGCCGAGTGATACAGCCAAGGCCCATTCAAAATTGAAATGCTTTCAAAAATGTAAATAATGCTAACTATGTATGAAAATATTTATGCATTATTATATAAGGAGATAAAAATAACTATTATAAACATTAGCTAGTTATTTTCGAATTTCAAACATGCGTTTTCGCTGGTAACCATCTGAAACTACACTACTACTATAACTAACAACGTTACTTTGTCAACAGGGTCAGTACAGAAATTTCTGGTGGTTGTAGGGGATGAGCTGAGAAATAAGCAGGTTTTTGTCGCGTTTCTCTGCGACGAGTTTAAAGAGCGCTTCAAAGTTTAACCTACTACCCCCTGGAAGTAGGCTGCTGTAAGCACGCACCCACGAAGCAGGAAAAAAACTATTTCGGGGCTTATTACCTACCAATTCGAAACTATCACGAGATTAAACGGCATCGCTAGTCATTAGGGTGGACTCAAAATATTGTTTAATAGATCCAGATTGGCTCTTAATTAGAGTATCTTCCATTTTGCTTTTTCTCCGCTTTTGGAAACCAAATGGGGTTTTTCTCAAACTCATTTTAAACTAGGTTGTATCAACCGAGGTCTCAAAATTAATTTAATCTTACACTATTTTGCAATCTTTATATATGATTCAACTATGATCGCGAGTTCTAAATTGCTGCTTTATCGTACGAAAACAGACTGGAAAATGAAGATATATGAAAAATTGAAAATGGTAAAGGATTTTTGAAATAGGCTCTACAAACCTAAAAAACTGACTTAACAAAGAGAAAGTGAGTCACCCTTTTTTTTCTTTGAAATAATACACATCTCTGCCACTGACGGTCATTTCAAAATAGTCGTCAAAATATAGCGAAGAGAACTATATACAAGCCTTAAATCTAGTCACAAGATAGCTTGTTGTTTGTTTATTTTTCTTTCTGTCGCAACTGTGCGATTTCAAGTTTCGTCTAGCCACGCGTGTAACTCCCCCTCAGCCGGAGGAGAAGTGACGGCCGCGTAAGGCACCCGTTGCGTTTTTGCTGACGCGCTTACCCCCTGGTATTATACAATGGGTATTATCCTTTTTAAATGGAGTGCATTTAAATATGGAAAAGCTGAAACTATGATATCAAATACAAATGGCGTTTATCCAAAATATTCCCTATGCACGTGCCAAAGGTTTAATCTTAGTGCTGATGTATTCTGTAACTACCGGAACCCAAAACCACCAAGCAGCCGGTAATGAGAAGTTCGGTAAGGCGCCTTGAACCCAATTGTTTCCAGTTATTTTTCCACTAGTTTTTTTTTAAACGGTGAAGCGATAAACGCAATAACAAATACCAAATGAACAGGCGAAGAAGAAAAGAAAACGAGAAACAGTTACCTAGTAGTGGCGACAAAGGCTCATTTCCTGCTCTTTAGGGTTCAAATCACGCGAAGCAGTATCGGTTAACTTAAATAAGACCGCGCGCAACGAGAGAGTAAAGAGAGAGACCAATCAGAGTACTAGAAAACATCTTATTTCCGGCACGGAACGAGAGAGAAGAGGCGCTTTCTCATCGAAGCCGTGTATGGCCAAAAGTAATAAATAAGTGTGGCGCTTAATTATCGAAGAAGCGGAAAGGCCAGCGCTTTGGTTTAATTGCTCAGACATATTACCATATGTAACATAATTACTCATAAGTATGCCACTGTACCTTTATTTCATTCAAAAAAGATTCACTAACTAACTGGGACTCACCTGAAGAGGTGTTCGAAACGATGGAGCTCATTTGCATTTTTTGAATTGGTGGGCAATTATAGACTGATATAGTATGAATAACAAGATATTTATTTATTTATTTATTTATTTATTTTTTAATTTAGAAAGTAAATAAAAAAGTTTAACCATGCATTTTTCATCTTCATTACAAATATTAGGTATATCGTTTACATTAAGCGTATCTACAAGTTAAGACATTTTACACTTTCTATGGGATTTTAACATACACTTCTTAAATGTGGGTGTATGGCCAGAAGTAATAAATAAGTGTGAGCCTAGTGGGTGATGGAGATTATTGAAGCCGTGTATGTCCAGAAGTGATAAACACTAAAAGCACTATGTATGTAGCGCTATAAGCACCATAAATAGAATATAAGCATGACACTCCCTATTATCATAACACTACATTCTTTCAAGATAAGACTGGTTCGACAAAGACCATATAAATAAAAGAACCCAAGAAGTAATTGACTTGAATTTACGATTATATTAGTTATTTCCGTATTTGGTGCTAATAAAAGAACTTTCCACGTAGGATGGTAGTTCCTTCTCAGCATTCTCATTTAAAAGAAAAAGGCGCCCAATATTATTTAAATCACCCGAAAAGTTATTTGTGCTTATTTTTTAAAATTCCTTAACTTTTTCCTGGTTTTTGTTTATCGCTCCGACAAAAAAAAAGATATTTTGGGTAGTGCAGGCTTGTTTTTTTTTCATGGTCTTAAATCTAATTGTAAAATATGCCTATTACTGAACGAATCGACATTATTTGTATGTTTTTGCTTATGCTGAACAACTTTTCAATTGAAACAATTTTTGAAAACCGTGAAATCTCATCGGATTGATCTGAAATTTAAATTTAAACATACCCTACAAAAAATCGTTTTTCAGAAAAATGCCTGGACCGATGAGTAGGGGTGAGTTGAGAAGTATACCTGTTTTTCCCCCATTTTCCAACGATGAGTTAAAAGAGCGCCAGAGAGCTTCCAAGTGTGGCCTACTAGCCCCTGGAAGTAGGCTGCAATCAGCGCAAAACCAAGCAGCCAGGGAAACGCGAACATTAAGGTTTGGGTTCATGTGATATGTAAAAAAGGACTTTGTAAACAAATCGAGCTAACCAGCGTACAAAAGCAAACTTAAACAGTATTTAAAGTCCCCACTGCTTGGTATTGCGTTTGTCGCAGCCTACTTCCAGGGGCTAGTAGGCCACACTTGGAAGCTCTCTGGCGCTCTTTTAACTCACCGTTGGAAAATGGGAAAACAGGCATACCTTCTCCACTCACCCCCGACAACACCCTGTATGCGCTCTCTCGTGGCATATAACTCGCATATAAAGTATAGTGAACGCATTTAAAATCCACGACCTTCTCCTAACTTCTTAGCTTATTTTTAAAAGTCCTTAACTTTTACCCTTATTTTTGTTTATCGCTCGGGCAAAAAAAAAAGATATTTTGGGTAGTGCGGATTTGTTTCTTTTTTCCTGATCTGATATCGAAATAGCGCTCAGAATCGGAGGGCGTTTTCCTTATGAAAATGATGAGAAAATCGAGTCAAATAAAAGCAAATTTCCATCCGCGTGTTTTGACCCGATAAATTGCACTTGGGAGTTGCGAGTATAGCTATTTCTATGTATAAAATATAGTTTCATAAAAACCAAAACGTTTTTTGTTTCGGCCTAGGAGCGTGCAAAATTTCAAATTCGAGGTCAAAATGTGTTTTCATGAGGAAAACGCCTCCAACATGGGGAGTATAGCAGTCTGATAACTTCGGTTCATGGAGTTGTTTATTTAAATGTAGCCGGAATACTCGGAATTCTTCAGTTTAAAATAAAATGGGAAATTACCGAATCAACCCCCCCCCCCCCAGCCCCTACGAGAGCTACGATCAGTAAGTTAATCATAAAAAAAATATTTATATTTGAGGCGCTTTAGCCCTTTCGATATCTTTAAATTGTGTATGATCGGTATACGAATTCCCAAGAGTGTGGTGTCTATACCAATGTTGTACCATTAAAACTATTCGTAGTAAATGTTGAAACCGAATACTTTGTTGAACGGTCAATTTTCCAATAACCGATTCAGGGTTTTTATCACATTGCGCGCTAATTTTTTCAGGTTCCTCAATTACTGATAATACACTTTTAAATATATCGAAATCTTTTACAAATTTAACTTTATTATCTGGTACTTCGATGGGTTGATTAATATATAAAGCCAATAGAGGTATTGATATGAAAATGGCGTCCTTAAAAGTACATATCGGTTCCGGCAGCGTGACATTCGTTTTAACTAGAGTATAAGTTTGAAGACCCGTGATGAGACTGATCATATCGCAAACGATCAAGACGTGGTAATCCGAAAAGTACAGACTCGTATACGGATTATAAAAGCGTTTTGTCATTTCGATGACGCTCTCCCACGAATCTAACGATAAACTCATTTTATAATTAAATGTTTTACGGGTCCTTGTAGCGGAATTTTACGGTCGGTACTATTTTTAAGTATAAATTGGGTAGAACCACTGTAATTAGAAAGAGGGGCGTTGACAAATCTGCATAATTTAATATAATCTGAAGCGCTTGGTACCGTAATAGGATGGCCGAAAGGGAAATAACGCCACTCATTCATGTATTCGCTATAAACGCGAGCTACGGGTCGTTTGGCGATATTACAAAATCCACTTCCCAGCAAGGAATCAACGAGCTCTATAGCCTCATTTAAAGATACGTTACGAATTAACTCTTCTGATAGATCAACAGTGACTAAACCGGTATTAACTATCTCTAAAACCGATTCTTTGGGCGACGTTTTAAATAAATGGGTAAATAAAATGGTCCGAACAACTGATGATACATCCGTTTCGGTGTATCTTAGTTTTTCATCAGACCTAGCTTCTTTGGTAAAATAGAAACCATTTATTAATTGACATAAACAATTGTCGGATTCAATTATGTTTTGATCATTAGTGCACGGTTGAGGAGGCTTAAAATCAGACAACGTGTATATGAATCGGGCGCTATTAGATTGAACGTTAAACATCGCCCAATGTCTGGAATCATTTATATTTCCGATAATTTTCCACTGCCGGAGCCGCGAAAAGAAATATTACCCAATTTGGGGTGTAAAATAAAACGATACGCTAATGGAGGCAAGGTAGACTCTATAAGACGCGAAATTGAATCTATATTTAAGCGCGGATACACTCACGTGGTAAATATGCCGGGACCTTTAGACGAGATAGCCTATAACGCGAGATGCTTCTATATAATACCCGTAGACGAAAGATTTATAAAATATGTCGCCGAAATTTGTAGCAGATCAATCTCTCCAAAAACATTTTGAGAGGGCGAATTAAAAAATTAAACGGAATGACAACTAGCTTATTTTCAACCTTAATTCGACCCAGTCACTTCCCAAATTGTTTTCACCGAATCACCGCTTTTTTTAGACCACTGCTCAAAACACCCTTATGGTGTTGGTTAAAACCACCTCTAAATTATACCATAATAAATAGACTAATAAATTATTAAAAATAAATAACTTACGAGCTTAATTACTCAGTCTATCATTTACACAAGGAATTAAAAGCCTTAATTGTCACGTCCCTGATGTGGAACAACGATCACTACTAAGGGAACCAGAAATACTTATAATAATATAGAAAAATAAAATGAAATCGTTGACACTAAATCTTAAAATTTACAAAAACTAACCCTAAATAAAATACCCTTGTAAGTCTTAGATGGGGAGATTTATTTCTGGGGACTCGAAAGATACATAATTGAGAGTTGCTTTTGAAGTTAAAATAAAAGTAATCGTAAATTTAATGTTAAAATTTCGACTGGATAAAAAAGTAAGTTAGTTATGTTTTGCATTTCCCAGGGCTCCCAGCGATTTTTTTGTAAATATTATAGGAATTATAGGAAATTTCATAGAAAATATAGGAATTTATAGGAACATTATTAGCCAAAAAATAGAAATTTATAGGACCATTGTAGCTAAAAATGGGAATTTATAGGAACATTTTAGCTAAAAATAGGAATTTATACGAACAATTTTGAAAAAAAATAGGAAATTATAGGTGTATATTGAAATTATAGGAATTTCTGGATATAGCTATAGAAAAAACTAGAACATTTCGAGAAAATAGGAATTTATAGGAACAATTTTGAGAAAATAGTGCTGCGAGGACGCAAAAAATAAGACCGCCTCCTTTTTTCCTCCCCCCCCCCCCCTAGCGTGACGGCGTTAGGGCCTCAACATGTCCGTCGATAGTCTCGACATATTCATTCTTAAAATCTAGGTCGAGCTTAGGCTATAAAATCTCAATGTAGAGAATTTTTACCAGGATAAATCTAAAATCATGGCGAGTGGTGATTTCTATCTAGAACCTGTAGTTCCTTTGCCGCGATCGTTAAAATTTCTCTCTCTTCGAGTAGTAAGAACTTTTAATCTTTTTAAAAAACAAAATATTTGTACAAAATTAGAAGAATATTGTTTACATAGTGTATTTCTAGAGTCAAAAATTTTAATCGAGCCATATGGTTCAATTATTTTTAAATGCCCATTTTTTAAATATTCGTTTAAATTAAACCCCACCTTATTTATTGCGCCCTATGATTCACGAATTGAGCAAACACAAACATTTTGTTCATTTTCTGTTCATGATAAAAGTTTTAAATGTGGCCATCCAGGAATTGTGTATGATGAACTATTATTCCATACTAAATCGATGTTATACGGCTGGTTTAGCTACGAAATTCTACATTTATCAAGCAAATATATGCACATCTTTTGCAATGCTAACCAAATTTCGTGGTGGAATCAACATAATTTAAAACAGTTTCAGTCTGAACTACATTTACTAGACCAAATCCAACATGTTGGCTCTGTCCAACATAAAGTACGATCTGTTTTAATCAATGCGGACATTCTCGAGATGTATTCATCAGAGGCAATTAAGATCAAAAATAGTGTATTTGTTCGCTCAATGATGGAGCAGCAAGAGAAAATCAAAGAATTGTTGTGGTAAATATTTTTCAATACATTTATTTAAATAGATTAATTAATATTTAAAAATTCTAGCCCGAATTTCAAACCAGATACATCGTTTTGTACCGAAGCAGAAAAATATCTTCTACGGATTGATGTAATTATAATTATTTTTAATTATACACTTATAATATTTTTAATTTTGTGTTTTTTATTTTTTAGCCTTTAAATTATTTATATCCTTTTTGTTAATTCTTTATTGTTTGTTAAGTTAATTTGTTAGTTTTATTTAACGTATAATATTTCTTGTATTGTTTATTATTTAAAAAAAATTGTTTGTATAGAATATAACAATTATTAAACAATATAATATCTAATTTATTTACTATTAAATTTTATTATTTTTAATAAACAAGTTTAGCATTGTTTAAGAATAAAAAAAATGTGTAACCAGAAGTAAATGATCAGTAGTAATTGGGGGGAGGGGGTCATACACGAGCGCTGATATCTCGGTCCGAGCTTGCCCGATCGTGTCCAAACTTGTTTGGGTGATAGACCGAGGCTTATTGGGTGTGATCAGGGGTCAAGCATCGAGGTCAAAGGTCATATTCAAGGTCAAATTTGAGATAAAAAACAAAAAATATTTTATTGACTTTTCTTAAGGACAAAACTGGTTTTTAATTTTTTCTTCTTAACTTTTGGTCGTACGTTGTAAGCATCGCGTATTACTCCGACAAGTATCACACTTATTTGTAACTTTTGGTCATACGTTGTAAGCACCGCGTATTACTCCGATAAGTGTCACACTTATTTGTAACTTTTGGTCATACGTTGTAAGCATCGCGTATTACTCCGATAAGTGTCACACTTATTTGTAATATTTGGTCATACGTTGTAAGCATCGCGTATTACTCCGATAAGTGAATATATAAAAATAAAATTAAATCATTGTCAATAAATCTTAAAATTAAAAAAAAACTAACACTAAATAAAATACCCATCCTCACCCCTTCTAACGTGAATAAAGAAAAAAGAACTCAGAATTATAAGATTTTCACCAAGAATTGATCTATTTATATTATAGAGAGGATGTTTATATTCCGTCGATTTTCACCTTGGCTCCCTTGCAGCTCTAGGATAAGATATAAAATGAGCATCAAAAAAGAGGTAAGCTACAATACATGGGATTGTCCAGGCGGTCATTCAAGTTGTCAGAGATGTCAATCAGTTGTCACTCGTCAAAAAATTAAGTACAGGATAAGAGGGGTGGAAATTCGCTCTGGTCTCGGTCTTTAAAATTCAATCAATTCCAGGCGGCGCGTTATTGGCTCCCTAAAAATTACATCCTCTTGATGCAGTTGCGGTAATATACGTATATCCGCGTGAGTGACGCGTTAAATAAGAACGCCTCCTTTTTAATGATGCGACGTGACTTACAGTATATAAACATTATCTCTATACAGGGTGTTAACTGGAAAATGAACCAGTGCGAATATCTCAAAACGTTTTGTAGCTAAGATTTTAACCTGGTCTCTATCGCAATTCATTTTAGGGTTTACTTATCTTTGATCTCGACTTCCTATTTAGAAAATCAGATTCGGTTAAAGCTAGTTAGCCATAAAATGTGACGCGAAACACTTTTCTAATTGGAACCAATTTCGTAAGTCCTATGTTTTTCAAGGTAAGTTTCGAATTACCTCGAAGACATGGTTCAAGGTCATTAAAATTTTCATAGTCGGTTAACCCCCCCCCCTCAGCGCTCTATTTCAAAATCTTAGCTAAAACACGTTGTGAGATATACGCTCTGGTTCATTTTTCAGTTAACACCCTGTTTATAAATAGATCAATTCTTGATTTCCCATTTGGATAAAAAGAACTAAACAATAGGAAATCAAACCTTAAACCATCCCACCCTACTAATAAAGAAATGAAATTAGGGCTTAACTCAAACAGGCCTATTCTCAAAACAAACAGATAAACAAGAAAAGAAAATCGTTTATTTAAAACAAAAATTGCTTTTGTAAACAAAAGAATGGAATTTCACCCTACAGCTGAAACTCTGAAAACATGGAGCATGTCTTCAATCCAAAAAAATTGATATTATATATTAACTATTTTCTGCTTTAAATAACTCGACTAAGTACACTAACATTAATAATAATTACATTTTCAAATCACCCAATTACCCTTATCTAATTTTAAGCACAACTAGCCTAGATTTAAAAACGTTTTTTTTTTAAACTAAAATGAGTCTACTTAGATACATTATCATCTTACGTTTTATTAAGGGGTCTATTCATTTTGTTCATATACAGGGTGTTTTAAAGGGTATTGCAAAAATTTGAAGGAGTTGTAGGGTGGTGCGTTGAGAAATATGCCCGTATCAAGAATGTATTTATTTATACTCAGGGAGAATGAATATGTCGAGATTATTTTTAGCGTTTCTCCAATTCCACCCGTTGGGGCCCCCGGTATGCTCCTCCGCTTTAATAAAATCAAATAATACTGCAATCTCATTAGTTGTTAAAAATTACGTTTTTCGACGCGATTAACGCTGCTGCGAGGACGCAAAAAAATAAGACCGCCTCCCCCCCCCCCCCCCCTTAGCGTGACGGGGTTAGGGGCTCAACGTGTCCGTCGATAGTCTCGACATATTCATTCTCCCCGAGTATAAATAATTACATTCTTGCCTGTATTTTTCCAATTTAAACTCATCTTAGGAGAAAGGGGAAAAATACAAGCATTTGGGACTTTGAGAGTTGATTATGAGTTACAATATTATATTAAAATAAGAGGTATTTAAGACTTCACTTTGGTATCATATGGGGAGACTAATTTTTGGGAACTTGAAAGAGGCTTATTTGAGATTTGATTATGAATTACAATATTATATTAAAATAAGAGTCCTTTAAGCTAGTCTCATATTTGAAGACGTATATTTTGGGAATTAAAAAAAAAAAAAGATTCCACTATGAGTTACAATATTATATTAAAACAAGTCATTTAAGACTTCACTTAAGTCTTATAAGGGAGATTCATTTCTGGGGACTCTAAAGATACATAATTGAGAATTGTTTTTGAAGTTAAAAAAAGTAATCGTAAATTTAATGTTAAACTTTCGACTGGACCCTCTTATCCAGTTCTTTTTGTAGTGTTATCTAAAAATGAGGGGATTTTTTTGACAATAGGTACTTTTGTTTTTTGGTTTGATATTTGTCAAGGATTACAGTAATGCAAAAAGTTTTAACCGCAATTTATTATTTAAAAAGATATGATCAATGTAAAATTGTTACTTGCCAGCAATTTATACAAGGGAACATTCATATTTCGAGATTTGTGTACGTGTTGGATGAGGTAGGACTGATGACGAGGACGATTCTTTAAATTCCTAGATTTTAATACTTTTCTGATAACGTAGGACTGATGACGAAAAAGAAAAAGACTGAAATGCAAAACAGTACTAACTTTTAAGGGTTGGGAATTTTGCCCGCATTTCAACGCAATTTAGGCTTTTTTTTAACCATAATATGTCATATTATATGTCTTCTGTGTGATGTTGACTTATATAACGTCTAATGTATTCTAAGTATTGGCGCGCGGCGCCTCCCCAATCCATACTAAAAAAAGCTAGGGGGCCATCTATAACGCAACCTAGAGGACAGCACCAAGCCTGACACATCAAGTATCGTCAACCCGATATTAATCCAACTAACCTAATAATATAAATAACTTAACCGAACCTATTTTCCCGCCAAAACCCCTAAAATGCGTTGAAATACGGCGAAAATACCTAAAATAAAAAAGGAGGTTAGTAATGTTTTGCATTTCCACATTCTTTCTTTTTCGTCATCGGCCCCACGTTATCCAAATTGCAATAAAATCTAGGAATTTAAAGAATCGTCCTAGGGATAATACTCATTCAAAAAACTCACCCCATTTTAAAAGTTTTAAATTCCAACTTAATCGCTTTACCAACCCCACCCCAACATCCTATAGTTCTCTTATTGATTAAATTTTGGTCTCCTTCTAATCCTCTGCGTAATGTAGCGAATAGATCTCAGTAAAACTTGTGGATGTGAAAAGTAATAAGTGTCACACTTATGTAACAATATCGTACACTAATGGCTATAAACTATATGAGATGTCAACTACGAGCTGACATTTTCGTTTTTCCCATGTTAGTCTATTCTTTGTCTGTTATTTATATACACATCTCTCGAGGAATCTACTATGGTTCTTACAAAAACATTACCACATGAATAACTTATATTTCTCCTATTATTAAAAGCTATAGCCTTAATTAAGTTCTCGTATTTCATCTGAGATATTTTTCAAATATGCACCCATTTATAGGTCCCACGCGTAGTTTACATTTCTGGTAAAAATCTTAGAACTTAGTTGATACTCAGGTCTATGTTTCTAAGAAAATTAACCAGCATAAATATTAAAAATGAAAAACCATTACCTCTGGTATCCAGGACGTCGTTTTGCCTTTCGAATCTCTGCTTGCTTTGGCATTGGGAATCACAACTTTCATCACAGTTAAGTCACTTTGGTTTTGCGGGTATTAGGCTGTCCCCATGACCCCGTCGCAAGAGACACCACCGATTGTTTCCATTGTCTAACCGAACATAATCTTGTATTCATAGCCTTTCATTGCTTGGTTTTGAAATTACGCACATGGAAGATAAAGCTGTTGTTAAAATAAACACTACATTAAGATTGAAGACAACGGTAAACGAACCAATGGAATGTTTCCTCCTTTTGGTGGATTCACACACGCAGCAATCTCTATATGAAATGTCAACGTGCATGATCTTGGGCCAGGATTTCAATCGTCAAACTGAACGTAATCTTGGTATGCATGGCGTTTTATTGCTTGGTTTTGAAAAATTACATAAATGGAAGATAAAACTGTGGTTATAATAAACACTACATTAAGAGTTAAGACAACGATAAACAAAACCAATGGCATGTTTCCTCCTATCGATTAGATGACGCCCACAGCAATCTCTGCCTTATACATAGGGCAGACTAGGCAAAGTGACTAGGTCCTCGGCCTACGAAAATTTTAGGAGACATTAGGGCCTACTATTCCATATGGATGGGCCTACGAAGGTCTGAAAAGTCGCTAAATGAGAGATTATTGCCTAAGGCCTACGGAAAGTTCAATTCCATATTAAAAGGGTCTGCTAAATTCCGGAAAGTCGTTAAATGATAAATTTTTACCTAAGGCCTACTGAAAGACTAAAACGGCCCTGTTTCCAGCCCCAATATTTAAATATGTTTTGGCTTACTTGGTCCTCAATTTCCAATAGGCAGGCTGTTCCTCGACTTGCATCTTATCTCACGTTCGATAGAAATCACTGTAAAATGAAAATTCATAATTATGGATTATGGTTTTTCACCTTTGGAAAGTATTCCGCCTCCAGGCTCCAAACAAATTTGAAATAACGAAGTAAATAGGGCGTTGTCTGCGGAGATTCGGAGAAAGTGTTTAGTTTCACTTTGGCATTGGCAAGTAATGCGACACTCGTCACCACGGCCAACTTTGATCTAGCGCTATACACTCTTTTTTCGCGCTATTTTCCTGGCCGCGTCCATGTTTTGTTTTCCCCTTGCAGCCCCATCCCCCATTACGGGAGCCACAAAGAGTGGATGCTAGCAAGGTGGAATCCCCGCTGAGGGCAGAGGCAATAACCGACGACCGGGAGGCAAGTATAAGAGGGGGTAAAATAATAAAGGCGCGAAAAAGAGTGAATAGCTGCCAACCCAGTCGTTGAAGTTTCTATTTAAACCGCGGAGGATTAAGGGAAGGGGAGTTGTATTGAGGCGCCTCTTATGGCTGCATCCGTAGTCAGTTTTTTCTTTAATTTTTACAAAAATGGTAGGGACGAAAACTATATTTATGTCTGCTCCAATCGGCAAAACTGACAACAGAGAAAGAACCTAAAAGGTTTTCCTCTTACGGCCAACTTAGTTACACTTTGTCAAAAAGGGAAATTATATTTCATGGTAGATTATTTAAAAAAAAATTAA
This sequence comes from Leiobunum rupestre, assembly GCF_980474605.1. Classification (NCBI taxonomy): domain Eukaryota; kingdom Metazoa; phylum Arthropoda; class Arachnida; order Opiliones; family Sclerosomatidae; genus Leiobunum; species Leiobunum rupestre. The sequence goes on from NC_143384.1 coordinate 6,347,160, forward strand.
ATACCCTTAAATTTCCCATGAAATGTTCGAAATACCCTCATTTTCCCCATTACCCTCAGTCTCGAAAAAAAAATCCCTCTCGAGGTCAATTTTACGCGAAAAAGGGTAAAATACCCTCAAAGTGGAAGCATTGCGCCGAACCTCAGGGCTCAGGCTTCCTATTTCATAATGTAGATGGGGTTCCTTTCTTTCCAAAAAATATTTTGTTTCGTTTTTTTTAGTTCGGGAGAATTTAAAATAAAATAGCAAAGAAATGTGTCCGATAAAAGGGGCGTCCGATAATAGGGGGGACTGACCCCACATATTACTTAAAAATCCTTGATCCTACATTGAGACTCATTGGCGACTATAAAGTAAGACTCCCATTTTTGGTAAGGGACACTTTCCCACCCTCATGCGCGGATATTTATTTAAAAAGAAACAATTGAAAGAAATATCATCATGCAATTATGCATTTTTTTATTACAGAAGTTTTATCCTCTTACAGTTCTTTATTTTGGAATCTGATAAAACGGAATTACGGGCGAACGATACTACTCGTTTGTGATGACATACTTTATGCTTTCTACAATACACTACGCTTCTAGAACAATCGTAACACTGAGAACAAACTAAACATTCTCTGGGTGATTTTAAACACTCCACGCAATTGGTATCTTCATTTCCCATCATCACGTATAAATCCGACCACGGGACGCGTTTAACGCAATAACTTTTGAAAGTGATCGAATCGTTTAAGGTGACGGACCATTTACTACAATGTTCCGAACACGGGCACGCGCTTTCTTTTTTTAAATAAACGTAGAGTTTTCTAGGCCATACGGCCAACATTGATAGACGGCATATTTTATGAGTATCTTTTATAGCTTTTTTGATGGTTGATTAGTCCGCACTACAAAATCTGTACAATTAACATCTTAGGCTTCCCAAATTCACTTAAACCGTCGGATTAATAGCTCTTTTTATTAAGTAGCGGGGCCTTATTGATTAAATGTGACTCTTACGTCACCGTCTCTTACTTTTACAAGCCTACACTCGCCAGAGGATTATACAGGATGTGTCAAAAGACAAAGCTACCTTTTTTTTGTATTTTTTTTCAGTAATTTTCCAACACCCCCCCCCCCTCATTATTTTCATTGAGCTGTGCGCGCTAATTAATGTATTATTTGTTCCGTATTATTCATGTTCGATTATTTAAATTTTATTAATATCAATGTTTCTATCTTAAATGGTTTCATTAAACCCGTTATACTTTGTTAATCCTCTAACTATTGGTTTATTGTAAAATTTAAGTTGACTTCGACTCCATAGAGCACTATTTAAGCCGAAGATTTTCGCTAAAAGACAAGCGACTAGACCTCCTCACTCTGTTACTAAAATAATAGTGAAACCGAAATTCCAAAAAATTGATTGTCATTCCCAGTCTGTGTGTTACGTATGACTTAATGAATACTTATTTACTCTTTATTATAAACCAATCCCAAAAATTAAATTAGGCGAGGAAACCATTTAAACCTTATAGCAACCTTTGAGCGGAAATTGCCAGAAATCGGTTTAATAGGGTGGATGAAAATATCATTTATCCCAAAAAAAAATGTCTAATCTGAAAGTAGTACGTATCACGTACTTTTAATTTCAATAAAAATTTATTTTATATTTTTATATATCGTTTTATAATCTTCGTAAGTAATCGATGAATCTAATTCTCGAACTTGGTGAAAGGAGAGATCTGGTTTGTTAACATATCCAATCGGTTTTTTTTTATAAGAGTCGGTTTGATTTATTTTAATACGAGATAAAACTTCCATTAACGAATCGGTATACACATCGAGGGAATAACCCGTAAGCGGTTTTAAGGGTTCTCCGTCGTTTAAATAAATCCTTTCTGGGTTTATTTCGCGAATAATTTCTTTAAATTGAGACTGATTTACGAAACGACTTTTTATGGGTTGAATAGCTCTTATATCTCTCCAAGCCGTTACTGGTTCGTTTGTTCCGTTTAAACCGAGCATTAAGTATCCGCATAAATGTTTATGTAATAAAATATTTCTCACCTGTCCAGAATTACGAGACATATTAATGAATGAACTCGCAATATTCGTCGTACGGTGGCGTCTCTCTTTAGAAATTTCCACCGTCTGTTTCATGATTTTGGCCGACATCGCGCAATTGTTTTAATATACTAGGTACTTTGCTAATATATCTATATATAAGTACAATGCAATAAAATATATATAATAATTGCAAAATATTTAATTAAATAAAAAAACGTTACCGTTAGAAAAGCCGCGGAAAAGCTGAAATTATGATATCAAATACAAATGGCGTTTATCCAAAATATTCCCGATGCACGTGCCCAAGGTTTAATCTCAGTGTTTATGTATACTGTAACAAAACCACCAAACAACCGGTAATGTGAAGTTCGGTAAGGCGCCTTGAACCCAATTGTTTCCAGTTATTTTTCCACTGTTTTTTTAAACGGTAAAACGATAAGAGCAATAGTAAATTCCAAATGAAAAGACGAAGAGCAAATAAATTGAGAAACAGTTACCTAGTAGTGGCGACAAAACCTCATTTCCTGCTCTTCTATAGGTTGAAATAACGCGGTGCAGTATCAGGTAACTTAACTAAGACCTCTTATTTCCGGCACGGAACGAGAGAGAAGCGGCACTTTCTCATCGAAGCCGTGTATGGCCAAAAGTAATAAATAAGTGTGGCGCTTAATTATCGAAGAAGCGGAAAGGCCAACGCTTTTATTTAATTGCGCGTACATATTACCATATGTAACATAATTACTCATAAGTATGCCACTGTACCTTTATTTCATTCAAAAAAGATTCACTAACAGTTTGTTTCACCACGAACCAGTAAAAAAAAGGTGGACGACCTTAGATTTTAACCTTTTTATTCATCGTTGTAATTTTGGGAGTCTCCCTAGCTATTGGCTACTAAACGTATGGATTTAAGCCAATGGAAAACCTAAAAAAAATGCGAGGGGCTGATCACTCCACGTAATCGGTGTACAGAGCCGTACCTTTGACTGTACTAATGGGATTACGCGTAATCTTTGAAGTCCCTGCCTTTGGCAGTGCTAATCTAAGCGTAATCCGGTGTACAGACTTTCTAAGAGTGGTTAGCCCTCGAAAAAATGAGAAGGAATTTTTTTGCGTCGGAATTTTAGTCAGCCTAATGTAGCTTTATTGAAATTTATAAACTCACTCGGTCTGTGCGGATGAAGTTAAATTTTGAGTAGTTATGAGAAAATTAAAAGGGTGGGGGGAAAAAGACTAATACGGTTCGGTTCAGTCACGGCCAACTTTGATCACGCGCTGTTCGCGCTACAGCGGCCAACACATTCGTCGAAATTAAGTGAGCAAGGATTCCCCCCCCCCCCCCCTATAAACTGTACTACAACGTGTTGGAGTTCAGCGCCACGCTCGGTTTTTATATCGACTTCAATGTAAAAACTATTCTAAAAATAAAAATCCGCAAAGGGCGCTCACGTCATACATATCTTTTGCTCATAGGTTAACACAGAAACGTCAACGAATGAGATGGCCGCTGTAGCGCGACAGATCAAAGTTGGCCGTGGTTCAGTGATCGTTTTCCGAAAATGGAACAAGTCGTTTAAGTGGAATATTCCACCAGCGTTATTAAAACCCATCCCAAGCCTCGAAGAGTTAGGACTATAGGCTCGAAAGAATATCTGCAAAGACTCCCATCTTGTAGATGCCCCAGAAAAGCTCAACCTGAATTCCAACTGACTAAACCTATTGAACCAAGAATGAATATCAGTTAAATTAGATGAAATTTTTAAAGAACAAAAACGTTGGATAGGGAATTGTCATTTTAATTTCACAAAGAGCCACAAAAATATACTGGAATTCAATGATGATAAGGAAAACACGTTCGAATCTTTATACAAAGATTTGTGGGGAAAATGCATTCATGATTTTATATAATAAAAGGGCAACATTTTTCACCGGAATGTGACACTACCAATCCGGAAATTTGTCACGCATAAAATCAATAGCCTTAATATTTAATTTAAACATTCACATTAGTTCACTTTTCTCACATCCTTAACTTTACGACTCTGGGTATATGCTTAGAGTCATTTAAAAATTCTCAGGAAAACATCCCCACAACCCTTCCCTGCCTAGACGCTGGCCGTCTAGCTGACAGGTTAATGGGGTTACCCCCTTTCTAGATCCCCTCTCTATAGAAAGTCGTTCTGGGACCTCTGGCCACGGTTCCCCCTTCGCTTTCTTCTTGCCGTCCCGCGGCACCATCTTTATTGGGCTTAGCGACTCTCCCTCTCTTACCTATTGTTATTTTCTTTAAAGTAAGGACCATTCCCCATCAATTTTACCCAAAAGTTGAGGTTTGCAAGTATATAATTTTATCATGCACTTTGAAATAAAACCAACGTTTTTTAATCAACTTCTATAGATAAAATTTTTGGGTGATGAATTTTAAGAGCAAACGACAACAAAACTACAGTTGTAATAACGGGAGGTTGCGCGGGGTTAAAACTGCTAAAGCGGGGAGACGCGCGCGAGGAGGGGAATTCTTTTATCGTATACGAAACCGAAAACGGTCCCCGAGATCTTACCATATAGGGAATACGGTCAGATAACCATTCCAAGTCCGAGGTATGAATTCCTGGTAAGAACCAAATGTTTCTTTTACTCCGGAAGTCGAAATACATAGGAATATTTCGCTTATAGAAGCGCCGTAAAGCCCATATTCTTGCCCATTTTATAGCCAAATGATTGTAAAATAGAAAATCTCGGAATGATGTGCGGCTGCTTTGTGAGAAAACCAAAACCCAAAAGTTCAAATTGCGATTAGAAAAAGAGTCCCCTCCCCCCCCCCCTACCTCCCTCTCTCTCTCTCTCTCTCTCTCTCTCTCTCTCTCTCTCTCTCTCTCTCTCTATCTCTCTATCAACCTCTCCTCATCGAGCCCGCAAGAAACCCCGTTGAAATCGAGTGGATTCCCGCGGCTCCGACCGCTGCTCGGAGGCAACGCTCCGACGTTAAGGCAGTCTTCTAAATCTCTCTCTCCCTCTCGCTCTGCGCTTTTTGAAGGGTTCTGCAAACGGAGCGCTGCTGCCATCTATCTGCAAACCGATGTATCTTCTCTCAACTATTATCCTCCTAGCATAATTAACATAATTACTCATAAGTACGCCACTAGCTCTATTTATTCACTAACGGGTACAGGACGATGAACGGTTTTTGGGTTACACTACACGGAAAAAGTTATTATTCTCGCGTATTATGACAACTATATCGTTTGGTGGAAATTGAAAATTAAATTGGAAATCAAAATAAGTACACCCAGCAAAATGAACGGAAACTGGTGAAATTAAAGGAAAATATAGGAAATAAGATAAAATTCGAGGAATTTATAGGAAGGCATTGAAAAATATAGGAAAAATAGGAAGTCTGGTCACCCTGAAGGCCTGAACTGGGTTTAAACTGCGTTTTTTTTTAACCAGTGGGGTTTTAAGCCAGCCAACACCGCGTAATTTTCGTTTAACGTATTAATGTGGGTAAGTCGTTGATTCCGTTATTTTGCGTTTTTGTAATATTGTCTAGATCACTTTTATCACTAATAGAGCTATACCGCGAATTTTTTTGTCTCGGAAAGTGCTTCGTTAGTCGCGCTTTCAATTCCGAGCGGCTTAATTTGCTCGGTGTTGTCAACCGAATGACCGACGATCTAGCCACTCTGCGGCCGAAAGGAACGTCATTATTCTCCGGCTCATCATTATCTAATATTTCGTTCGAAAAATCCTTGATCCTGCATTGAGATTGGTACGGGAAACCTTCCCACCCTCGTGCGTGGATATATATTAACAAAAAAAAAAGGCAATTTAAGAAATATTATCAATTACACATTTTTTTTATTACAGAAGTTTTATCCTCTTACAGTTCTTTATTTTGGAATCTGATAAAACGGAATTACCGGCGAACGATACTACTCGTTTGTGATGACATACTTTATGCTTTCTACAATACACTACGCTTCTAGAACAATCGTAACACTGAGAACAAACTAAACATTCTCTGGGTGATTTTAAACACTCCACGCAATTGGTATCTTCATTTCCCATCATCACGTATAAATCCGACCACGGGACGCGTTTAACGCAATAACTTTTGAAAGTGATCGAATCGTTTAAGGTGACGGACCATTTACTACAATGTTCCGAACACGGGCACGCGCTTTCTTTTTTTAAATAAACGTAGAGTTTTCTAGGCCATACGGCCAACATTGATAGACGGCATATTTTATGAGTATCTTTTATAGCTTTTTTGATGGTTGGTATAAATCCATAGTAAACGCATTCGTTTCCTTCTATACTGCATTCGGTAAATTTATACGCCAAAATTTCTCCGCCATTTACTCTCGCTTGTAGGACTCCCCGATTTATAGACGGTGCGATCCCGTGAGAGACGTGCATCGCGTGAAGCCAACGATTTTGAAGAGTCTCTTTTAATTTTTGAGGAGCGAAAGAACGACTTTCCGTAAAATCACAGTTGCTCAGTAAGGTGTAATCTTCGAATTCCGTCGCGAATATCGGCTCATTGGATATAAAACGCGTAGCTCCGATTTTTATTTCGTATCCAATGGAAATTGAGGGGGTAGGTTGATTTGCCGTTGACATTGCTATATGTTTTTATTTTATACTTGGCCGTTTATAGCCCCGCGCTTTTAGTCGCGCTAGTCTTATCGGAGACCACGGTTATACTATATAAAATTGAAAAAGTCAATTTTGCTTTTAAAATTCGAGGGAATTGAATCTCGGGCAAAACCTGGATGGTTTTGAATGTATCTATTAAGGAACGCTTGAAATATACGTGATTCCGCCAATTCGGTCGTTACATCTTCGCGGATGATATCTTCGAATCGTACATCTTTTACGTGTTTATAGTTTCTAACGCGCTGGTATTGCTGTTCATTCAGCGGCTGAGTTCTTTTCGCCATAAACGATTTGAAATTTTCAGCGTAGCAATGTACTCTCGCTTGTTGGCTAGTTAATTCGCATTTACACTGCCTAGCATTTAAAAGTTCAGTATTAGACATTGTTTTTTTTACTCAACTCGAATAACAAACTATTTGTAAAATTATATATAGTAACGTGTCGGCTAGCCCGCTTTGCGACTCGAAGACGTACACTCGGAAGAGTAAGCCGATTTTATTCTATTTTGATAGGGGCTAATTAATTAATAAGATTTATACTCTTGTCTTTCTTTAGTGAACGATTTGTCGGCTCTAGAATTGGCAAAGGAAGGACACACCGCGGTGCTACGAACGGGGGTATATTTCTGCATTAACTGCGACGGTCAAGTGTTTCACGTTCCAAGCTACGGAGGTTTAGCCTGGTACTGCGATGGCGAAAAGGACTGCGAAAAATACCGGAAAGCGGTCTATTTCCAGACCAAGAACTGTTTAAGTTTAAAAGTGCCGGCTTGGGTTTTAACGGATTTACCGCGTATTTACATTTGCGTTAATTGTGGCCTGACTGGCACGAAAAGAACCGCCAGCCTGACTGAGTGTGAGGTCACTGGTGGTTGCTGCATATTCCCAAAAATAAATAGGATTGTTTAATTTTTTTTAATTTTCTATTACCGTAAGTTCAAAAAAAACTTTTAAAAGTATGTTTATATATATATAATAAAAATTTTAACGTTTATGATATTTATTTATTTCTTTGATTAATAATCATACTTAACAATGACTATTTGCCTTTTTTGACCCAAAACCACGAAACAGCCGGTAATGTGAAATTCGGTAAGGCGCCTTGAACCCAATTGTTTCCAGTTATTTTTCCATGAAGAGAAAAAGAAATTGGGAAACAGTTACCTAGTAGTGTTGATAGAGGCGCACTCCCTGCTCTTCTATAGGTTCAAATCACGTTGAGCAGTATCAGTTAACTTAAATAACGAGAGAGAAAAGAGAGATCTGCGCGTCGACCAATCAGAGTACTACAAAACCTCTTATTTCCGGCACGGAACGAGAGAGAAGAGGCACTTGTGACTTTCTCATCGAAGCCGTGTATGGCCAAAAGTAATAAATAAGTGTGGTGCTTTATTGCTTTATTATCGAAGAAGCGGTTATAGGCCAGCGCTTTGGTTTAATTGCGCGTACATATTACCATATGTAACATAATTACTCATAAGTATGCCACTTAACCTTTATTCCATTCAAAAAAGCTTCAGTCGTCGAAGTGGGATATTCCGCCAGCGGTATTAAAACCCATCCCAAACCCATAAGAGTTAGGCCTCTAGGCTCAAAAGAATCTGAGAAGATGCCCTGGCCAGAAAAGCTCAACCTGAACTCCAACTATTTAGAATGATAATACATATAGAATGGCGTCATATATAACATAATTACTCATAAGTATGCCTCTATATGACATCTATGTATTAAAAATTTCAATGAGACCTTGTTTCACAGCCACCAAAGAAAATACGGATAACGTCGTGTAAAACTGGTTTTCACTTCCTTCCCTCCCCCGCCAGACCTGGTTTTAATGACGAAAAAGCCGTCATCGATTGGAAAATGACGTCAATCACGTCATACTCCTGCGAACAAAGTCTCATTGAGAAGACGTTCCTTTTGGCACACTTAGGAGTAATTTTGTTACATATGATGGCGCATACTTGGTCTGAATTGGACGAGATTCACTATATATTATAGTATCGGGAAACAGCAGTTCATCAAGGCGATAATATTATTTCGTTCACCCCTTTTTTCAATTTCTAATAACTGACAGCTCCGTAAAATTTTTGGAAAGGTGTTAAGATTTCAACCATACGGTTAAGTAAGAACAGGAATTCACACCTCGAAGGTATGAATTCCTGGTAAGAATCATTTCTTTTACTCCTAAAGTCGAAATGCATATGTATATTTCGCTTAAAGAATGTTAAGAATCGTCGTAAAGCTCATATTCTTGCCCATTTTAGAGAGCAAAATTTCGATTAGTGCCCCCCCCTCCTTAGCGTCGTTCTCCGACCCGAAGCGAGCCCACAAGAAACCCCGTTGAAGTCCCGTGGATTTCCGCAGCTTCGATCGGGGCTCGGAGCTTTGCTCGGAGGCCGCGCTCCGACGTAAAGGTAGTCTTCGAAACCTCTCGCTCTTTCTCTGCGCTTTATGAAGGGTTCTGTAAACGGAGCGCTGTTGCCATCTATCTGCAGACCGATGCATCTTCTCTCAACTATTATCCTCCCAGCATAAGTGCGCAACCAAACAATATAAAGCTCCTTCTTAATAATAATAATAACTTGCAGGGTGACTAGGGAAATGAAACGAAAAATGTATAGGGAAAATAGATAATTTGAACGGGAATTATAAGAAAATATATAGGATACGGAATGCGTAACAAAAAAAAAAGGAAAATGTAGGGAACACCATTAGGCAAAATAGAAGAAAATATAAAAATAGGCCAAATAAGGTATACTATAGGATATATAGGACGAAAGGTTTTTGGGTTACACTACACGGAACAACCAAAGTTATTATTCTCGGGCATTGTTATTGTTTGGTGGAAATTGAAAATTAAATTGGAAATCAAAATAAATACACACAGTAAAATGAACGGAAACTGGTGAAATTATAAGAAAATATGTGAAATAAGGTAAAATTCGAGGAATTGAAAATATAGGAAAAATAGGAAGTCTGGTCACCCTGAACTTGGTTTAAACAGCGTTTTTTTTACCAGTGGGGTTTTAAGCCAGCCAACACCGCGTAATTTTCGTTTAACGTATTAATGTGGGTAAGTCGTTGATTCCGTTATTTTGCGTTTTTGTAATATTGTCTAGATCACTTTTATCACTAATAGAGCTATACCGCGAATTTTTTTGTCTCGGAAAGTGCTTCGTTAGTCGCGCTTTCAATTCCGAGCGGCTTAATTTGCTCGGTGTTGTCAACCGAATGACCGACGATCTAGCCACTCTGCGGCCGAAAGGAACGTCATTATTCTCCGGCTCATAATTCTCTAATATTTCGTTCGACGTAATCCTCGATTTCACTTCGGTATCGAATGTGATCCAATTTTTCACCAAAACGTTCAGAGCCGAAAGAATAGTGAATGTTGGGCCGTTGATTTGGTAAGGTACGTATTTGGCTACGACGTTCACGTAGGAATCTAATATCGACTCGTAGTTGACTTTTAAACAAGTCTCTACGAAATGAAGCGCGAATACGCGTATAGCTGGCGTACTACCGGGACCGCATTTAACCCCACCTTCCGGATTTAATATATATAATTCTCCGCGACACGCCCAGATATACCAGTCGAATGGTGATACTATAATGAGTCTATTACAAACAGTTTCGGACGACTTGTCGTAAATTTTAAATACCGTAGGAGAGTACGTCGCCTTCTCTACAGAATGGTCTATAATACTCTTTATATTTAACTTTTTATTCAACAAATAAATATATACCAAGACGCACGTGGCTATAAATAAAACGAATATCAATAAAAAGGTAGTCCCGGTATCCATCATTCTATAGCGCCTATCGGGGTATATACATGTATACGCCGTAGATATGGAGATACCAATATTGCCTAATAATGGCTGCCATATTACGAGGGAAAAAGAAGGCGGTTTTCTACAGCGAGCCGATTTGCCGCTCTATAAATATCAGACTGAAGGTAACGGATACGTGCTATTTTCAAGAATATTCGACACCTTTTACGAATGGCCACGTGACAAACCATTATCCAGCAACGATTTGGACTCTTTCGCTAGCACTGGACATACTCTAGGATTGGATTATACCAAGACATATTGTCGTACGTTTTCTTTAGATTTAGATTGTATATGTCGTAAAGATCAGAACGCCACTCGACATTTAAACGACACTTTAGCTGACCAAGTGAGACTTAAAACGTTAGAAGCGTTTAAAAACGTCTTGCATTTAACGGAGACAGATTGCGTGTTGTGGAAAAATCGGTGTGGATACCATCTGTATAGCGACGTCCCGGTATCTTTGCCAATGCACTTATATCTCAAAAAGTTGATTGAGGTCGATTTTGCTCAGGCCGAAGTCTTATTCGAAGTTCCTAGCATCATGCCGTTACCATATTCCGCGAAAGAGAGTGGTCAGCCTTATAGACCGTTATTTACGGGACAAAAAGCCATCACGTTATTACCAAAGAATGGCGAACACTACGAAATCGCCGACTATACGAGACTTCCAACTAGCAACCAAATAGCCAAAATTGAAACGCTACACGGTCCAATCTACGCGAACAAATTACCGACAGCCGTAAAAAAGTATACGTACCCGAGATTATCAAAAGTCTTCGCGGTAACGATAGATTTGGCGTTCGACTACATGGCCCAATTAGAACAATACGTAGCGAACACCGTCATAACCCGAGAAAGAAATAACACTATGATCGAGGATTTGGATTTATCATCAATATCTGACGAAACTGTCAGAACAAAGCTGCAATTATTTATGACTAAATTTAATAAATCGCATTTGAGTGAACAATCGGAATCTCACGTAAAATTTGTGGAGACGTCCGCCGTGTTGAATGGCGGATTATATCTGCAACCTTACGTCGTGGCGTTGCATAAACATCTAGAACCGATTTCTTTCGATAACGTGACCAAATTGTTAACTATATTGTACTCCGATGTTACGCCAAATGATGGCTCTATCGGGATATTTATCGAACGATATGACCAAAACACTTACAAGTGCTATTCGAATAACGGCGATGACATGATGAAGCATTTGTCGTATCTATACACGAATGGAATAACGGCGTGCATGTCTCTGGATGAAACGATCAACGAAGCCATAAGCGTCGCTACGAACGAATCTTCGCCCGAAAATATTTGCAAAATCATTCGAAACTCCTCCAATAAAAATAGCGAACGTGCCGCGCTAATTACGGGTGTCGTTGAAGTTTTCGTGGCGGTACTAATTAAATTAAAAATTATGATGTACAATCCAAGCTCGTCTAATTGGTATATACTCGAAGACGGGGGTTATTACAAAACTTTTAAAAAATTTGAAACAAACAACATTCCGACGGCCATTTACGACTGGGTTGGTAGAGATAGACTCTCTTCGGATATAATCCACGGAAACATCATGATGCAATTGGCCAAATTCAAAGTGACGGAGACCGCCCTCTGGAGTTTGTGTCATTTTATGTTTTCAACGTCAGTTGGCGTTTTTAACAGTATCACCGGATTATATACGGCGAAAACCGCCTTTTTGAGATTTTATAAAATGAGAGATTACGCGATTTGGGAAATGGGCCGACCGTTTGTAATGTACCCGGATCAGAATAGGGATGTCGTTCGTATATATCGTTTAGCGGAAAAATATACTAGTCAAATGTATCACAAAATCACCGAACTGTTTGTTCATTTTATAATGGCTCCGGCCGTATTGCAATTGCAAAAAATTATCAGCGTCGAAGAGTTTAGAATTATAAAATTCTTTCAACGTCTCGGGTCGCACCACGATATTAGCTCGGCCTACTTTTTGACGGAATATTTTCCTATCGATCCTAAATTTATATACCTCATAATGTATATATATATCAAATATGATAAGTTTAATAGTTTAGAAACGTACGTGAAACTTACGGACCATATATTTAATTACGATCAAGTAACCGAAGAAGCGTGGCGTCACAAATTTTCCAAACAGCTGGATTCGGTCAAATATCGATTTCAGAGCCGATACATGGACACGTTATTGACCATAGAAGGTGAAAATGTCAGCGAAGTTTCGGAAGAATTTTGCTTGTATTCGGTATTGATCGCGGTGTGTATAATCAAATGTCGAACATTCGCCCCTTTTGTGAGAGCCTTTGGCGTGGAAAATTTACCGGAGCCAAATGAAATTCACCCGGAATACCGCGATTTCACGTATAATATGGATTTGGATGAATTTAAGTTAAACATGGCCAGAGCGTCAAAAATTGTATTCGGCGAGAACTTAAGCCCCATAGAAATTAACTTTGTATCAATGTGCTTCAGTATAGGAATGTCTACTTGTTTCGATCCAGAAACCACGACGGAAATGCTGGACGCTATTTCGGCGGTATTTGTTCCGTACAACAAAAATAAAAAACTCATAATTTTTTACGGGACTGGTAACGTTGGTAAATCTCACATATGCGATCTCATCCAGCATATGGCATCCCCGCATGTTGGTAGGTTCCGGGATTTGCAAGTGGCGATGGATCGAGCCAATGTGACAACGAAAAACAACGTAACAATTTTAAACGAGGTGTTGTACGTAGACGCGGAAAGTATCAAGTCGGCTACAGGGAACGACGCCGAGTCCGCGAAACAGTTTTTTTCACAAGATTACGAAATGCAGAAAGATCAATCGCTAATATACGGGGCCACGAATTCGATAGTAATTTTTACGACTAAACATGGAAAAAAAGTAGAAGTCGAACGAACTAGTATAAACCGCTTGCACGCGATTTACCTCACTGGTCAACATAACCCGGCTAGTTTCCAAACGTGTAGCATCTTTACAATGTTAACGGACTCGCAATTGTATTGCGGAATTATTGACGTACCAAAAAAAGAAGCCGCGAACGCTTTAAGTTGGTTAACTTTCGTTTCTTACGTTTCCAGACGAGATAAAAATATGTATTCTCCGCTCAACCCAAATAATGCCAAATCTAAGGAATACAGAGACAATGTATATTATAACAATAATTGTTTGTACCGGTTTTTAATTAATGCGGGAATCATGGAAGAAGACGGGTTCTTTATTGGGAAAGACTCGTTGTTGAATATAGTGAAGCGGAATTTATGCGAAAAAGGATCGAAGGGTATAGCGACGTTAAAAGACTTTATAATTAAATTTGAAAGACAATACGGCGTAAAATTAGATTGCACGAGTGTGATTTTAAACATACAGCAAATTGGTTTAATTAATCACGTCACAAATAATATGAGCACTACAAGTTCTCCCGGTGCGGTTATAACCTACGAAGGGTTATTGGACAGAGTTAAAATTTACAGCAAAGAATTAGACAAAGATAACGCTCTGTCCTATTTTAAGAGAACAAATGCCAAATATTACAATTTTGGAACTAAATGCTATAATGGCCTAATATTTGAGACGGAATTACCAATAAGCTACGAAGGTAACGAATCGAATTATTTCACTATAAATACAACAAATGGATTTGTAGTTGATCGTGTATAGATTTTAGTACTTAAAAGAAATTTACACCGCCTACCATGTAAAAAATAAAAACTTTTTTTTCCAAATTAACTTTTTGGTTTATTTAAAAAAAATTAACATTGTTTTAAAGTTCTGAACTCGAACAAATTGTTAATCCTAAATTTAAAAACTAAGACTCGCATTATTATACATTTTCAAAACTAAAAAAAAATAAAGGTTTCATATACCGGGTGCTGCGCGGCCCCTTAGACCAGCCCTAGGCTTCACAGCGATGCCCGCGTGTATTGTGTGTGGGAGCGATACGGTATACTCGCAGGGGCAAACAACTGTAGTTTTTTTTTGTTTTTCGAAATTTAGAGTTTGAACCCCCTCTAACCATTGATCTCGCTCTGCCGACCTCTCCACGTGGAAGGATTAAGTCCGGCATTGTTAGCGCTGTCAAAATGGTCAGCAGTGACAATGCTCTTGAGAACCGCAAAGTCCGAATTACGAGGTGACCGCGTCGCTATCAATGCGGGGATAGCGAAGGGAAAAGCAAAAAGACTTTTGAACCATTTTTCGACACTGGGAGATGAAATTATTTGAAACTAGACCTTTAAGCCAATGAAAATCGTAAGAGAAAACACGTATACTCTGATGTCAAAATGATGAAAAAAAAAACGGTCCCCTAGATAGAGATGCTGTATGATTTCTGGTGGATTATATTCAGGGTGAAAGGTACTTCGCTCCGTCTCACGTGAGAACCACTTTCTCCTCGGTTAAGACGATTTTGTTGAACTTGGAGAAATCTTGTATTTTAATATATTCCCCGTCCCACGTAGGAGAAGGGTAAGGAGGCAAGTCGGGCAGAGCGAAGTACATTAATTAATGTTAACGCTTGAAATGGTTTGATCCACTGTCCTATATAGATTAGTCGAAAGTAAAGAGCCTGGGGTCCGAACCAAAGGTCGCGATTGGTCAACTAGAATATACTGATGGTGAAAGCGCGGTCACTCGGGTGATTTTCCCAAGAGAAGAAGCGGAGAATTTCACTTTTAACTTAATATTACGAAACCCGATTAATGAAACCAACCATCACTTTAAAAAAAAATCCTATACAGGCGTGACATCATAGACATTCTACATATCACTCGCCTGTTAAGTGTATACGCTTAATAATGCTTGGAACTGTAGTTGAAGCAATTATTGAATCTGTGGATATTTGTGGATGGTGTACGGCGCGAATAGATTCTATGCCCGGATGGAAATGTTTGTTAATATCGAGAAGATCCGTTAAAGTGCCTGGCCAACGCAAACTAGCTAAAATTATCAGATTTGACGTTGAAAAAAAGTATATCGATTTACTTGAAATATATGATGTCGAGTAATCGGTACCTAATAATAAGTTTGGAATGTAATAAATATTAAAATGTGATTTAAGAAATGTTTTCATTTCCATCCATTTGCCGCTTGATTTAGCGCTTGATGCAGCCTACTTCCAGGGGCTAGTAGGCCACACTTTGAAGCTCTCTGGCGCTCCTCTAACTCATCGTAGGGAAATGGGAACAAAAAGACAAACAAGTAGACTTCTCAACTCACCCCCTATAACTCTTTAAAATTTTGGCATAACATTTTGAAACATCCTGAATTTAGTGAACTATCTCTTTGTATCTTTTTGCTCGATGCCCGAGGAAGGGAAGGGGGGGGGGGGCGGTGGAGTGGATCATTGACGCCCACGGGATCCTCGCGTTCCGCAACC
Source organism: Leiobunum rupestre (assembly GCF_980474605.1). Taxonomy (NCBI): domain Eukaryota; kingdom Metazoa; phylum Arthropoda; class Arachnida; order Opiliones; family Sclerosomatidae; genus Leiobunum; species Leiobunum rupestre. The sequence continues at coordinate 6,363,098 of NC_143384.1, forward strand.
CAATAATAGTTTATAATTCGTCACACTGCGGTCGCGATTAGAGGGGAGGGGGGGGGGAGAAATGATCACTTAAGAGATTCGAGACGCAACACTACGATTATACTTATAAAGCTATGTTCCGTGAAGTAACAGCAATATTTTAAACCTACATTTTTTGAGTTAAATTTATTGAACAAAACTACATCTATTTTGATTCCCCAACCCTATCAACCGCTATGGGCGAATCGGCGATGCCTTTACCCGTCAGCGAATCTAGCACCCCAACCGCCGACAGTTGGTGCGATACCCGATCAATTCTTATCAAACAGTCTTTTACTTGGACTATAAACAATTTCAGTTTTTGTCGAGAAAAGCCGGGTATTTGGTTGGCGAGTTGTTCATTCTCAGCCAGCCCCAAGGATCAGTCAAAATGGGCTCTACGCGTTTATCCCGAGGGTGTCGACGAAGAAAACAAGGATTTCGTTTCCTTGTATTTATTTCTGGTATCTAGCAATAAGAGTGCCGTTATGGCGTCGTTTAAATTATCAATTTTGAACGCTAAAGGAGAACCAATTTATACCCAGGAAAGTTCTCGAGTTTTTTGGTTTTTCACGGGAAAAGATTGGGGATACCGAAAGTTCGTGCGCCGAGATTTTCTTCTAGATAAATCTAATGGATTACTTAAGGACGATACGTTAACTCTTCATTGCAAACTAGCCACGGCAGGCGATAGCGTCACCACCTCAGGTCGAAACAACGCCACGCGGTTTAAAGTTCCCGAATCGCGCGTCTCCGAGGATATGAGACTTCTTTTAGAAAGTCGCCATTTCAGTGACCTCGTTCTAAACGTGAATGGACGCGAGTTTCACGCTCATAAAGCTATTTTGGCCGCGCATTCCCCGGTGTTCGCTGCCTCGTTTGAACGCGATACGGAACGAAAGAAGGAAATTCGCGTGGAAATTATCGCCGACGTAAATCCTGAAGTTATAAAAGAAATGTTGGAATTTATCTACACGGGAAAAGCTCCCAACTTGGAAAAAATGCCAAATGATTTAGTGATTGTGGCGGACCAATACGGGCTAGAACGTTTGAAAGCTCTATGCGAAAAAGCCATTTCCGCTCATCTATCCATTGAAACTGCGGACTCGTGTTGGCAAATAGGGCAGATCGACTGAAAGCTCGACTCAGAGACTGTACGCAAACGCGCGCGCGTCCGAGGTAATGAGAAAGAGAAACTCTGTCGAGGGTAATAATACATTTTGATGAAATAAAATTTTGTTTCTTTAACGCCTAAAAGCTGTTCAGTGTGGTTTTAATTTAATTTTAAAACGAGTATACTGTTTCAATCCGAGTTAAAATTCGCTTTCCCCCCAAAAATAGAAGCGTTAAAAATTCTTCAGGCAACGAAAAAAAATGCTAGAATTTTCACGATTTATAATTTAATAAATAACGCCAGGCATTCATTTTCTCTCAAGTGTCTCATTGGTGCGCAATGCTGCGCGTGCGCTACGGGAAGTTCATTTTGGGGGTCGTTCGTAAAAAAACGTAAGTAAATGATAGTTTGTTGTTGGGTGATCCGTAAAAAATCTTTTGTATTAAAGTCACTTGTTAAGATTGACAACTATGTTTGAATGAAGAGAAAATTAATTTTCAAGTTTTAATAAATGGTCATATAATATAACAAAAACAGTTCTCCGAACTGGAAAAAACTGGTTTTTTTTTCATCTCCAATCTTTATTATAGCAATATCTTAATTTATCGACTCAAGTTATTTTTGACATTGGCTAATTCGTAGTTAGTAAGTCGATTAAATTCGTTCGTAGTATAAGTAAAATCAGCTTTAACGTATTTTCTGGTTGTTTCTATATTTTTATGCTGTAAAAAGGTTTGAATGGCGCTCAAATTGTCAGAGCATTGAGCCATTAGGCTAGACATCATGTTTCTACAAGAATGGATTCCGAAACCATTGGGTGGTAAATGTCCCGTCGCTCTATAGAACGAGTTTCGCAAGCGATTGACCAACGTCTTTGGCGTGATATAAAACAGCGGAACGTTTGTGGTGGTTTTTTTAAACGAATCGTATTGAGTTTTATACAAATCTAATAAGCGATGCACGAACGAGCATAGTCTGGTATTATAAATTGGTTCCCAAAATGTCGGTTCGCTATCCTCACTCATTAAGGTTTGTTTTCGTTTGACGCTACTAACCGTTATTTGGCGAGTTTTTAGTTGATAAAGCGTATAAGTTGTAAATCTTAGTATCTCCGATGTTCTGAGTCCGGTATAAAAGGCAATTAGAATCGGAGCTGTATATTCGGACCAACGGTCGTGTAAATATTTAGATAGCGTCACGAAATTTCGCATGCTCACTACGCGCGTGTGGGTTTTACCGGAATCTATGAACGCCAATTTATCGGGTTTAATATTAACCGACGGTCCGAAAAGACCCCTTTTTTTAAGCGCGTTAAAATATTTGATCGTAGTATTGTACGAATACTGTTTCAGACGACAGTAACCTATAAATATTTCCGAACGACGCTCCATATTTGGTTCGTCGATTAATTTTATTTCACGAATAGCTTTTTCGATATTTTTCGGAATTTGTACGACCACTTTGCGTCTTATTTTTGATAGTCGGGGTAGCTTCCGACGTACGACCGCTCTAAGGACATCGGTCGGTATCGAGTCGAACAGCGAGTTTAATTTCTTCTCGTCTATTCTACGCAAACTAGAGGTAGAAGCTTTCGATATGTGGTATATCATGGCTGTACTTATATTCTTTGCAGCCATTTTTTGTATGGTGTTCGCTAGAGATAGCTATATTAACACGGAATTACGAGGATACCAAAGATTGATAAACGAACCGTGGCTTAATAGATTAGTCGCTTTAAAATACGATGGACCAGTCTCGTGACAGGCAAACTGACCGCGATGATCGGTATAAAGACATTATCCGAGGGCAAGTGGGTGAAAACGGGATAACTTTAATCGTTAATCAATCATTTATATTTATATTATCTCTTATACTAATAATGCTTATATCGATAGCTTTCGTTATAGCGCAACCCAAAAATGTTCTTTTCAAATATCCAGCGCTAGTAACGTCGTAAAAAAAAAAAAACAATACGGCCAAGGCCGTATTATTAGTTCCGCATCGATGAGGTGAAATTAATTTTTCCCTAATCAGCTTTGGCACGTGTCAAAATGGTTAAGCCTATAGCGTCAGACGAACCGTAAACATCTTTATATGTATTCTAAGTTTGAGCTCCGTATCTCAAACCCCATAGGAACTACGAAGAAAATTTGCATACGCTCAATAAGCCTCGGCGCGTGTTAAAAGAGTTAAGCATAAGGTCAGACTTCAGCCGCTCCTTTATCGGTATTCTAAGTTTGGGTCCCGTTTCTCAAATCCAATAGGAACCTAGTCTATTAATACCGCATTCTCCAGAATTTTTTTTGCGAACTTTCTTTCGTACTCTGCGTAAGGCAAAAACGAACGTCAGCTTTAGAATAGAATAGAATTTATTGAACTGGAATATATACAAGCGTGGACGCTTATTGGGCCAGCATCAGCGACAAAGAAATACATTTAAAACAATGGTTACAATGAGGTACAATGAAAGAAGTACACCGTTTAAGTTCAAACCCAGCCCATAAACATGTTTGTCTAATTTGTTTTTGAAAGCACCGACGGAGGAACGCGTTTTAACCAGAGTAGTGATGAAATTTCGCCGAATTGTGGAAGCACAACGAGTCTTGAAAATTTTCGGAGCATTTCGGCCACTCCAAGTTATACGAAAAAAAATGTCCGGGTTTTAATGGGGGGGGGGGGAGGCTGTTGCGCGCCCCCTGTTTATCTGACAGAGCTAAAACGTGCACACAGTGTTAGAACTATAGTAGTAATACACATGCAGATAAAAAATGAAACAGAATTTAAAAGCCAAGCCGCGTGCGAACCGCGCGTGCCAATAAAGTACTAAAAAAAACCAGAGAAAAACATATTACACTTTTAATTTTTTATTGGTTTATTTCGTAGAAACTCCTATTAACGTAACGGAAGTGGGAGGGGGTTTTCCGGCTAATGGTTCTTGGCCTTCGATTGTCCTCCTTCAACTGGATCATGATTCTCTAGCGCATTTTCTCTTTCTTGGCGTGATAACTCATAAGCTATACTTCTTCGGTCCTCTGTATATCGGGAGCATTTTTTTCTTTGGTTCGTTCTTCCCGCGCTCTCCAACGTCCTTCCTTCATACATATAAATGAAGACGGTGGTCGAATAGGTAAAACGGGGTCCCAAAATTCCGGAGGGGACTCGGCTTTTGCCCTTGGGATCCTTATCTTTGGCCTTGCTCCTTGCGCTTCGTATTGTTTCCTTTCCTCATTGGAATGAACACCGTCTTTACTGTAGATTTCCGCTTTTTCTTCCTCCGCCTCTTCCCAAGGCCCTGCAGCCCCACGCATCAGGCGCACATGGAATTGATTCGGCGCTGTCTCTTCGGCGGTGGGCTGTAGGGGTCCTCTGTATATCGGGAGCCTTTTTTCTTTGGTTCGTTCTTCACGCGCTCTCCAACGTCTTTCCTCCATACATATGAATGAAGACGGTGGTGGAATAGGTAAAACGGGGTCCCAAAATTCCGGAGGGGATTCGGCTTTTGCCCTTGGGATCCTTATCTTTGGCCTTGCTCCTTGCGCTTCGTATTGCTTACTTTCCTCATTCGAGTGAAGACCGTCTTCACTGGAGATTTCCGCTTCTTCTTCCTCCGCCTCCTCTTTAGGCCCTGCATCCCCACGCATCAGGCGCACATCGAATTGATCCGGCGCTGTCTTTTGCGAGCACACTGGAAAATGGATCAGATAAAAGTTTAATTCGGGTTTAAAAGTAGGGACGACAATAATAGTTTGACACGCGCGTTCGACGTACTTCTTCGGGGTAGGGGGAATGGTGAGGGAGGGATATTCGAATCTCCAGAAAGGACGCTTTTGTTTTTATTTAAAAAAAAATAGTCACAAAGCACGTATTATTTTAATTAAAATTTAACTTACGATTCTCAATGAGATCAGTCCTGACATCTCTTTTGTCCGACATCCTGGCGAGGGGGAGGGGGGGGGGGCAAAACTCTGCTCTTAACTTATATCACTAAAGTTAAATAGTTTTGCAATTAAACACCTACTACTATTGTATGGAAACCAAAAACAAAAATGAATAAAAAATACACCAACCACTGCCAAACTTTAATTCGAGTAATAGTAAATTACGAGACCGAATGGGGTTTTTCAGGTGAAGTTGGAAAATTATAAAGAGTGAATTAAGATACGTTCCCTAGCGAAATTGAGGCGACTGGCCTGGCGACAAAGGTTCTCACTTCTACACGCTGACTTATATTTCAAATTCAGGGGGGGGAGGCATTTTTTACAACGACGGAGGCGAAAAAAACATACTCTCGGTTTCGGAGCGGACACCGCTCGGCTGCTCTCCTCGTAATTATCATTGACGGCGCGCCTGGCTCCATCTATACCACGTTAAAATAAATTTGCGTGGTTAATAATTATTTTCTTAGTTTTGGTATATCGAGTTTAAAACGTTAATCTGTAGCTGCTGTCGATTTAAAGAGTTTATTTGGAGCCGCACTCTTTTGTTGTTTCGTTTTCACACCGAGTTTCTGAATAATTATAAATTTTATTCCTTAAAGGGAATATAACCTCAGGTATTTGGTGTGGAACACCAACGCGACGCTTGCAGCTCTGGCCGCTCTCGCCTTTGGCTTTAAAAATGTTTCTCACCACTGTACAGGGACATTTGAAAAACTGAAGGGGTTTTCCATAAAGATTGCTTTGTAGGTTATATTCCCTTTAAACCTCGGCCAACGGCGTTGGATTTGTAATTCGTTTTTTTTTGTGCAATTACTCGGTCTTAAAATTACTCGTAGTTTATTTTTTTCGGGTTATTTTATCTTTATTTCGATTAGAATGGACTCCCAAACTGGAAATAAACGCTCGGAGAGGCTCGGCTACTCGCAAAGAAGTTTAAGAATGAAAATATCGTATTCGCGACCGAAAACTATCGCTACGCCCCCTTTGGTTCGCCATTGAAACCTAGATAGGTAGCGGCTAAAAAAGACGCTATTAGTTTTTCCTCATCGTTATTCGTCAATTTTAGTTCACAAAAAATGATACTTACATTTTAATATAATTTTTTTTGCATCGTTTGCTTATATTTTTATAAGTTTATTTAAGAAAAAACGTTCTTACGACTTTTTAATTTATCTGTAGCAGACGCTAGATCATAGGCGCTACCTCGGAGAAGCTAATGCCGTTACGCCACCTAGACTCGTTTCGGTCGCGAATAGTTCATTGAAAATAAATATAGTCTATTCTTTTCTTCAACTTGAGTACTTTTTTTTTAATACTTTTTTGGACTCTTGTTGCTAAAATAGACGCTTTTAAATATTTGTCTGTAATTAAACGCTTCAACAAATCATTCTCTCGGAAATATTACTTCTGGGTGATTTCCTGGGATAATGAGTTATTTAAGCGCCTATTCTGTATCGTGTAATACTTCTTGTTGATTTCATTTTCGTTTTTCCGGAATTCGAATGTAGACTTAGCTCGTGCGTTTGTATACCTATAGCAGAGAGTGTCAAGATTTGACTTTGATCACGCGCTGTTCGCGCTACAGCCATAGAGATAGAAAATAGGCTACAGCGGCCAACACATTCGTCGAAATTCCGCGAGCAAGGATTCCCCCCCCCCCCCCTATAAACTGTACTATAACCTAGGAGCAACAAACACAAGGAGAACGCAGCTAGCCTTTAAACACGCTAACGAAGGGTTGTGTACGAATTTCATTGGACGAGCGTCACGAGCCTAATTTACGCTTAACGTTTTACGAGCGGGAGGGGGGGGGGGTGGGGTTGGGAGACAATTTCCCACTAGGGTGTTGTGTTTGTTGCTCCTAGCTATAACGTGTAGGAGTGAGTTCAGCGCCACGCTCGGTTTGCATATTGGCTTCAATGTAAAAGCTATTTTAAAAATAATAATCCGCTAGGGGCGTTCACGTCATACACATCTTTTGCCCATAGGTTAACACAGAAACGTCAACGAATGAGATGGCTGCTGAAGCGCGAGAGATCAAAGTTGGCCGTGGCCCATACTGGTGTATTATTGTATAATTAATGCTGAGCTCCCATTGGAGCCGCCCTGTTACGAATAAAAACCTTTGAACCGGTTACGATACTAGCCGACACACGATGTCGCTACTGGACAGCGTTGCCAGACGTACGATAATTATCGCACAGTGCGATAATTTAATCAAAATTTTCAGGGCGTACTATAATTTTCATGGCGTACGATATCGTACCATTATTTCGATAATTCTGCCTCAACGTACTATAATGTACGATAATCTTTAAAAATTTTTAAAAACCTAAGAACGATTTATATTTTATTATTAATTTATATAACTTTTCTACTTAAAAATGAATGATATACATTTTCTGTACGCGTAGTCCTGAGTTTGCGTTTATTACTCCTAGCTATTACCGCATTTTCAATACATTTTTAAACATTAAGTTCAGTTAATAATGATAATAGACATTTTGTTTATTTCCCTGAAATAAAACTCCTGTAGTGCTTTAAATAAATCATCTAAATTCAACGCATTTATGTATGAATTAAAATTTAGCGCTAAAAAGAAATGTACGATAATTTTCCAGGAAAATCGATAATTTTTTGTCCTAGATACGATAATTGTAGATTTTTGATCTGGCACCGCTGCTACTGGAAAATATTTGAATTTTGTAAACATCCGGAAAATATTTTTCATCAGTCATGGCTGTTGAACATAGTTGAATTATGCTAATTTAAAATTAATAAAATTCAATTCCATGAAAAATAAAGAAAAGTAAGTACAAGAAAGCGGACTATTTATATTATTTTAACACGAAAATAATTAATTTGGTTGATTAACCAAGGAAATTCATTGAAAATTTTATGAAATGGCCGAGGCTTAAGGAGGACACGATAAATTAAAAATATGATGTAATCAAAATATTATTAATCCAAGATGTAATTAATATAAATTAGAGAGGAATAAATTAAAAAAATACGAGGAAACATTAAAGTAGGTAAAATTAGATTAATGTTGCATTTTTAACAGGTTCCTATCTAATCTTTTCTGGGTTTTCAGGTATTCATGGTTGAGATCTTGTTTTTTTAAGGGAACTATGTATGCAGAATTATATGAAAAAAGATATCATGTTTTGGTATGCAGTTGTACATGGAGAATCTTCGGTAGCTTTAAACCATTTCTTGTCAATTCTTCGATAAAAGCTTAAAACTGGTGTCAAATACTCATTCCTCTCTTACACAGCGTTTCATTATTAAGGGTCCTACTGTTGAATAAATCAAAAAGATCCTTCATGTGGAGAAGGAACTCAGCGGTGAATGTGCTATTTAATGTCAGGTCTCCTAATCCCAATGAACGCTGTTTGGATACAGCTGGAAACACTTCGGCTGAAAACTTGGGCTGCTAAGCTAACTTTCATGTTGGAAAATGCCAGTATCTTGACATTTTTGTATTTTAACTTATGAGCACCGCGGAACTTTCCAATTTTTTTTTGGTCTAACTCAATAAAAATATTCTAGGTCCTTCCAATAAACTAAGTTGCCTTCCACCATAATTGTATATTTTTGGAAATTGTTTCTAACGCTTTTTAAAAGATGAGGCGGATCAAAGAAGAAATACATTTTCCTGCCATCAATTTCAATGTAAGGCTTTTCCCGTGGTTATTCTGAGATTTTTAAATAGATATTTTGGTTGCCTGTTCCTTGGTCGCAAACTATGGCTTTGACAAGTAGGCCATTATTTTCAAGGTGTTTTATGCATTCTTTAAGGAGCAGTTCCAAAGTCTGCCCAGAGCAAGCATCCTTAGTGAGGAAGTAACCAATTGGTTTTGTTTCCATTTGAGTTTTATGCCTTTAGCCATGAAGACAAGGGCCTGATTTGCGTACTGCTTGGTTCTTCCATGTGGCCCATAATCAACAAAGCCTTCGATAATTTCATTGAATTGGTCAAGGGTGAGTTTTTCTTTTAAGCTCATTTCATTAAAAAGAAACTAAAACCACTTTTTCACTTAGTTTCTTATTCTGGAATTTCATCTTCAAGGCTTCGAATGTTTAATGATTAAAACCAAGAGCAATTTTCATGCGACAAAGCCCTTTCTCCAAGGTCCTTTTCGTTGGACGACGTAACACAGCTTGCCAAATCCTATATGCTTGGGGCTTATAATAGAATAGAGAAAGTGACCATTTCTTAAGCTTTGTGGAATTCCTCCTTCCCTTTTTATTTCTTTGTCAAAGTTTCAAATCTGAATCGAAGAGTTCTTTCGAAAAACCAGTTAAGAATCTCGAATCTTTTCACTGTCTGCCAGTTTTTCTTTTAAGCTTCTTATTTGTTTCTTCATTCTTTGAATTTTGGCATTTTGCTTATTGTATTTTTCTAATAAGTCTTGACTCTCTTTTTGTTTTCAATCCTTTTACTTGGACAGCCTGATTATTGCTTTGCTTCACTGAAACTTCACCTTCGGCTTCTACATTTAGATGTGCTGTAAATAATTTGAAAAGCCCTTAATTAAAAAATAATATTTATCATACCATATTCATTGTGGTTGATTATTACGTAGGTGTTGTTTGGATTGATTATTTTGGTTGGATTGCAAAAGCTATAACTGTGATCTAGTTGTACGCGTTTAGCTGTCTCTATAAAATCCGGGTTTAAATCCAAAATTATTTTTCCATTTTGATTCGCTGTAGGCCTTGTAATGTTTTATCAATTAAAATCCGATAGCTATCAGAGATACAAAGTCTCTTTTGAATTACCATTTTCTGAAATATCCAATGATGTAGTCATTAAGACTGAAAAATGTTGGAACAGCAGATGGTGTGAGCCTATTTTTAGTTCTAATATTCATAAAACTGCTATCGCGCAAATTCTATGGTTAACGTGTAAATAATCCGCAGTTTTATTTGTAGGTCCATCATTATTTAAATTTTTTTTCAGCCACAAAATGGAATTAAAATGTAGATCGAGTTAATATACCAATAAGCCTATCTAATGAAAATGCTAAGTTACCAGTCTATTTCCTTTGGGAACTAAAAAAAAAGATAAACGAGAATTTCTGGTTTTCGATGTTTTACAATTTAAAACGGAACCCAGGCATACTAAACTATATAAAAACCTTGTGAAACTAGCATTAAAAATCTGGAAAGTTTTTGCTTCTCTTTTAAACCTAACATCGAAACGCGCGCGCTGTGAGACCGGAGCCACTGGTAGCGCCATCATAGAGATAAAAAGGAAATATAGGCACTATAATTGTATATACACCAAAAACATTTAAAACTTCATTCTGACCCCCTCTAGCGAAGTTGTCACCGCGAGTGCCAACCCCTCGGCCAACCCACTTTTCGCTAAGGTTGTAGAGAAAAATACTTGGGATCGGCAGATTACGTGGCGCCATCGACGCGCGGTGAAATGAAATACATTACGCATTTTTGAAAATCAACTGTCATTTGATGCAAACAAAGGAAAGACAAGTATTATTAAAGTGACAAGTCGTAATTAAATATTTAATTGAATATAGAAATCTCCGCCTAATACTAGTTATTCTGCCAATCGATAGATGGCGTTGCAAATTCTGCCCATCTCCGCTTTCATATATGCGCGGGGGGGGGGGGGGGGGGTTGGAGTGGTGGTCAAAAACAGGGGTGCCTTAAAGCGGGAACCTTTCCCCCTCTATTTCTTTTCTATCTCGATGGGCGCCATCACACCATGGAGAAAGGTGATCACACTTACGACCGTAGTAGTGTATAGTTCCCTTTTTTTTACGTACCTTGGGTAGTAGTTGACATTTTTGCAAAAAAATAAGTTAGTATGCTTTTTTGAAAGAAAGACGCTTCTCATAATCTTTACACTCTCCGTAATTATGTTAGAAATCGATAGGGAAATTTTGAGGGAATTTCTAACATTGGTGGCCTTGGCCGAAATATAGAAAATGGAATTTAAAATTTCCCAAAGTGGAAGCACTGCTCGTAAATATGGCGTCTCCTAAATAAGTTCGTATGTACTGGGAATAAACTTTAAAATTAAATGTTTGCTTATTTTGTTTAATGAAAAAATATACAACGAATAAAAAAGGTAATATTTTATTAAAAAAAAGGAACATAATAAACATTTTACAATTACATATATATCTTTGACATTTAGGAAATCATTAATACTGAAAGGCTTTCAGCAAGACCGAGGTTTAGGAACTGTTAAAACTCGAGCATAGGATTCGTAGGAACTCATTTTGTGTAAAAAATCATTTTACATATCAGTTCTATGTAATAATCTTTTTCATTTTCTTCTTCCCTAATCTGTTTCCTTGTAATTTTGGATTCAAATCTTATTTGCTATTAACATTATATTTAAATATTTTATCTGAATAAACATATGATCCCTTATGTTACACAGGATCATTTATTTCCGCAATTCTGGGATTTTTAAAGGAATCATATTTGAAAGATTCGACACTAATTGGTGGTGTCTTGGGTATTAAGCCTCGCTGATTATTATTATCATTATTCTTTTCTTACGTTATCTCCATGGTAAGCTTTAAACTCACGTACAAAATGAATATGATGGTTTAGTCAAACCACCGAATGAGAGTTGGTTTATGTAAGAAGGAACACAATTTATGTGATCCGTTTGAAACAATTTTTAGGAGCAAATTCAAGGTATTATGAATAAAGGTTTTTAGCAACCCAACCAGGAACACAAACTCTTAATCTATTTTTTTTTTAAATTTCATTCGTTTGGATTTGTGAGTTTTAACTTGAATTTCTCGACTAGTTTCTACCCGTGATTTAAGTAATAATTATTTTAGATGGACTCCCATCATTTTTTGATAGGTGTATATTATTTACTTCTCATGATTTGCCAGTAGTTTCACAATTCAACATTTAATTTAGTGATCCTCGAAGTAATTCAACATTTTATCAATATGATCAGTTCAATAACTCAACTCATGTGTCAATTCCAACTACTCCGGAACTAAATCCTTACTAAATGTATGAACTTGTTAAAAAAATATTTTAAAGTTATAATTTAAAGGATGAACTTTCAACATTTCTTACAGGCGCACCTAATTCGCGTGGTTCTTCTTCAATTTCACAATTCAACACGCCATTTAATGAATCTTGTAGTAATTAACCATTTCCTCAACAATATCCTTCAATATCTATACTGGGTAAGTTCTAATTGCGAATGTAATTACAAAAAATTGTAGAAAAAATATTTCTAATGTATTGTCCTTTTTGGTTTTATATAGATATGACTTCGCCAACAATGTCTCAAGACTGTCCTCCAACACCAAGTAAGTTAAAATTGTACCATCTTCAATAATGTTTAGAAAAATATGTGCTTTCTTTTTGTTATATACAGGTGTAACTCCATCAGACAACACACATTACATTGGGTCATTTTCAATTCAAAGCAGCTCAGGTATGATTTCATCCAATAACTTGTTCATTTTACAGAAATATGAAACTTTTAGTAGTGAAATTAATTTGGGGCTGGAAATAAATTTATTACATGTAATTTGATGGAAGATTTTCTTTATAAAAAAAACAAGATGTTTGGATTTTTTTTCTAGACTTAATAAAAAAATGAAGATGAGTTTCCCTTTTTCAAAAAGCCAAAGAAACAAGCTTCATTGATAACACTGAGACTACTACTGCAGGGTTCCTGGCCGAGTTTCCATCGGTCCCTTTGGAAATAGCTGACAATTTAAAAAAAAAGTTAAAAACACTTCCAGATGAAGAAGGAAATAGATCCTTATTCATAGGTTTCTTTATTTTTATTAATAATATGAAAAACAGTTTTAATTTAAACAATGGGTTTCTCATAATGTAGACTTGATATTTAATTGAATGCTGAGGGAAGAAAGTTACTGACGTTGGAAGAAGAATGCTTTTTTCTATGATTTAGCGAAAGTCTGTGAAAAGCAGACGACGTTTCAGACAAAAGAACAAAATTGACATGTAGCGCCATCTATTCTCTATAATAATGGAGTACCCCTTGAAAGGGTTCTTTCCCTCGGATTAAAACAGTGTATGGCATTATTTTGGTTTTGTAATGCCTATGCGCATAGAAATCTCATAGGTAACTAGAATCAGAGAGTGTAAAGATTATGAGAGGCGTCTCTCTTTCAAAAAAGCGTACTAACTTTTTTTTTCCCAATAATGTCCACTACTACCGTAAGAGCGATGGCGCCACCAGTGGCGCCGTTCTCACGGCGCGTGCGTTTCGATGTTAGGTTTAAAAGAGACGCAAAAACTTTCCAGATTTTTAATGCTAGTTTTACAAGGTTTTTAAATAATTTAGTATGTCTGGGGTATATTGTTCCGTTTTAAATTGTAAAATATCGAAAACAAGAAATCCTTGTTTATATTTTTTTTAAGTTTCCAAAGGAAAAAGACTGGTAAATTCGCATTTTCATTAGATAGGCTTATTGGCATATTAACTTAATATAAATTTTAGTTCTATTTTGTGGCTGAAAAATGTAAATAATGATGGGCTTACAAATAAAACTACGGAATATTTACACGTTAACCATAGAATTTGCGCGAATCATTTCATTGATGCCAGTTCCATGAATATTAGAACTAAAAATAGGCTCACACCATCCGCTGTGCCAACAATTTTCAGTTTTAAAGACTCTACACCATTGGAAATTTCAGAAAATGGTAATTTCAATTCAAGCCTTGCTACTCCTCTGGGAAGATCTAAAGGATAATTTTGGTTTTAAGTTTTTATTAACGGACAGGATTAGCCAAGCTTTTGTAGATAATTTTCTTGGATCTATAAGACAGAAAGGAGGCAACCGTGATCATCCGAATCCACAACAATTTCGAGCTGCATACCGGGCTACATCTGTGAATAATCTCTTGAAACCACCGGATTCTAATTGCATTGATGATTTTAAACATTGACACTTTTAAAACTGCAGCTCCAGAACCGGATGAAGATTTCTCCAATTTTGAAAATCGTCCAAACGTGCTAAAACAAAATGTTCTTAGTTACATTTCAGGATATCTAATTCACCGCTGCTACTCAAACCTTCAATGCTCTTCTTGCATAAGTCAACTCAAAAAAGACAATCCAATTGTTGACCCAACAAATCTGCTCTTTTACTTTAAAGCTTTCAAAACAGCAAAGAATTCTTCTTTCGGCAGCCTCATCGTACCAACTGATAGTTTCTTCAAATTTGTAATGGAGACAAATGAAGTATTTGACACCAGTTTTAAGCTTTTATCGCACATGACAAATATTAAAGGACGTTTGGAGAGATTCATCATTCAAAGAATTGACAAGAAATATTTTAAAGCTAATGAAGATTCTCCATGTGCAACTGCATACCAAAACATGATATCTTTTTTCATAGAATTCTGCATACATAGTTCCCTTAAAAAGCAAGATATCAACCATGAATACATGAAAACCCAGAAAAGATAGATAGGAAACTGTTAAAAATACAACATTAATCTCATTTTACCAACTTCAATGTTTCCTCGTATTATTATTTTAATTTATACCGCTCTGTTCTCGTTAAGCCTCGGCCCTTTCATAAAATTTCCAATGAATTTCCTTGGTTAATCAAACAAATTAATTCTTTTAGTATCAAAATATTATAAATAGTCCGCTTTCTTGTACTTACGTTTCTTTATTTTTCATGGAATTGAATTTTATTAATTTTTAATTAAAATTAGCATAATTCAACTATGTTTAACAGTCATGACTGATGAAAAATACTTTCCGGATGTTTACAAAATTAAAAAAAATTCCAGTAGCGACATCGTGTGTCGGATAGTATCGTAACCTCTCCTATGGGCGCGCGCTCTCAAAATCTTGTACGAAATTTTAACGTTACGGGAATAGGAAGAGACGCCTCTCATAATCTTTACACTCTCTGCTAGAATGCTGCCGCCTACGGCCGAGCTTATCGCCAGTTCGTTATGAACCTTCGGCCAATGAGAGACCGTAGAGTGGTTTCGCCAAGGAGGATAATAATCCTCCTTGGTTTCACGTAACTATAGCGGGAGTTAGCGGTTGTTATTCTCTCTGGTGACACTAAATTCTTGGCAGAACCAATCTTTGAGCTCTGATTGGCTGAGATCTGGCTATCGTCTGCCACGGCGTCTGGTTCATTTGCAAGTTACACGACAGCATTCTACTGTTACCTATGAGATTTTTATGCCTATACGTAACTAGTCAAAAATGGCAGATGAATATTATGGCGTAAAAAACATTGAAAGAACTCCGAGAAGAGTTGAAAAAGCGAAGGACCAAAGTTTCAGGTCGAAATAAAGGATCTAGTCGAACGGTAAGTCATATTAAAGGTTTGAAATTTACATCTCAGTTTTAAGCCTTGATTATATAATTCATTTTTACATAGGTTTTTCTTCATAGTGACTTGAAGCTTTATCATTGATTCATTGTACTTCACAATAGTATGCCTTCTACAGTATGTGTAGTGTCGTTGCCCAATGGACGTTGAGGTTTTAAATTTCCCAAAAATTCAAATTGGGAGTAAGCGGGTTCATATTGAATGATTAATAGGTTTAAGCAAAACCCTCAAGATTTTAAGGGCTACAATACATATATCAAACCCAGCTTGGTTCAGAAATATGTTTTGTTTGCTCAATGCTTTGTAATTTCAGAAAATGTAGTATTAGTAAACGCTCCTGTCATTAAGAAAAAGCTTTTCACACTCTTCAGTGGCTTATTTGCGGATAAGTCTTCATGCTTGTATGAAGTCTTTTCCACTTTTAGTAATATTCATATACAACCATGTCTGTTATATTTATAGCATGGAGGAATACATGTTTATAATATCATATTTTAAGTTTTGAATTTTAGTCGTCAAGTTTAAAAATTGTTTTGGTTTTATTTCATTTTCAAGAAAGAAATGTGCCTTATACCCAGCAGTATCGATGGAATTTGTAAAATAAATAAAATTAGTTGGTTTTGAAATTCTTTATTTAATTCACATTTATTTATATATATTAGTGGAAACTTCAGATTTTATTTTATTTAAATATATTTTGAATGTACAGTTCTTTTGTATAAAGTAAATAGCATATTTAAAAAGATTATCTCGGGTAAAAATATTTTTTTTTAAAGGTGGCTTTAAATAATATTCAAAACATTGCACTGATATATCTCACATTTCGCTTATGAATTCCTCATCTCCCTCTACGTTAATGACAGCAAAAGCTTTGAATGTCAATATCACAAACTCATAATAATAATCGGACGTCTGCTTTGGCATCAAAACTTAATCGACAAGTTTCAAATAGGGAACAGTTTGGTCATTTATGACATTTGTTTCATGAAGCATACGAGTATTTTACTTCAATGACTGTATCATCTCCTATTAAATTAATCCATCAGGAGAAGCCCCAACAAAGGCGTAGTTTTCCAATGAAAGTCTACATTTTCCAACAACATTATCAGTTACTTCCATATATCTTTTATTGGCATCATTTTTGTAACGCCTACCATTTAGTAAGACTCTTAGTATTAAATTTTGTGGGGGGGGGGGGGTTAATTATGGAATTTACCAATTTTGGTATGTCCCTTCTGTCAGATAATTAGCAGATGGTCCCGAACTTTGATATTCATAAATGGCAGGTTTGTATTTGCGTTAATATCCATAAAATTTGAGGTACCAGGCATATCCATAACATGCTCATCTTTAATATTCTCTTTCTGTCATAACTTAAGAGCCTGTCCTGTAAAAATGCATTATATAAGCAAGGCTTAGAACTGAGATATAAATTTCAAACCTCTAATACCACTTACCGTTCGACTAGATCAATTTTTTTTCTACTTAAAACTTTTGCCCTTCGCTTTTCCAACTCTTCTCAGAGTTCTTTCAACGTCTTACCGCCATAATATTCATCTGACATCTTTAACTAGTTACGTTACGTTACCAAACCATAATAATGCCCCCGGATTACGCCATTACGGAAAAAACGCGTCGTCTACTTAAAGGACCTCTAGCAGAGAGTGTAAAGCGACTTTACACTCTCTGCCTCTAGCTCGGTCACGCCGCGTGTGGCAAGAACCAAAGATAATATAACTACGTACCCTAGATTCGAAATCCAGCTCCTTTCACGTAACGCAGGCTCTTACTGAGTTCCCGGCGGAAGTCGGAAAAAACTGCCTACATGGAGCTGGCAGGGCTACCGACATCTAGTTAAAATGTAAAGTTTTAGTGAAAATGGCGCTGTGTGTTTTTGACTCGCGGTTTTCACGATACCAGAAATTTTTGCGTTATATTGTTTTAAAACAATAATGGATCATGCCTGTAGCTCTAAAAATGTTTCTAAACGAAAGAAAACTAAGGGTGAGTAATATAATCTTGAGATATCTATTGAAATTCCTTATTTCTCACCCTGCTATGGAGCCCGATTTTTCCGACTTCCGGCGCGAACTCAGTAAAAGCCTCACGAAAAAACGCGCTATCTAGAAACGCCGTGATTTCGAATCTAGGGTACGCACTACGTAGTTATATCAGAGAGTGTAAAGTCGCTTCGCTACAGAGAGGCGCCTCTCTTTAAAAAATCCGTGGTACGATTTTATTCGCCGAGAATGTCCACAATTCCCGGGCGTTTGATGGCGCTAGTAGTATCTCCGGCGCGCGCTAGATTAGAGTTTGAGAAGACGCAAAAAAGGAAGAGTGTTTTTGGTATTTTTGAGAGTTTAATTTATTTTGAAATGTCTTGTTCGGCTAAAAATTGTAAATCGAATAAAAAGGTAACCACGCGTCTGTCTTTTTTTTTTCAAGTTTTCAAGGGATAAAGACCGGTGAATACACGTTTTAATTTAATAAGCCTATCCTAATACATTAACATTTCTTAAAACTTAATAGTTCTGCATTGCGGCTGCAAAATGTAAACAGTGAAAAGCTCCAAAATAAAACTACAGATTACTTACACTTTAACCACGTATTTTGCGGTCTTCATTTCACTGACGATTGTTTTATGAATATCAAAACCAAAAACAGGCTTACACCATTAGCTACACCTACTATTTTTTTTGGAAAATTCCAATGAAACCACGGTTTTCCCTAGGTAAACTGAAGGCAAAAACATATCCCGCCATGGTCTCTTACTGTCTAATGTTCATTTATAATTAATTCAAATAGTAGCAAATGAAAATGCACCTGAAGATCATGTTACAACTACAATCTGGTGTAAGGTAAACGCAGCACTACAAATGCCAAATTATGCCCTCAAAAATCAATTCAACGAAGAAAATGATAATTTATATAAAATATTCACAATGATGAATACTAGCTTTAAATGAAATTTTTTTTACAGTTGATAAAGTCAATTCCTATGAATTTAAAACCAGAACTATCTATTGAATTCTATTCCATTTAAATATTTGTACTGAACATAATTATAGCTATTCAACTAAACATTTTGACAATAATGAAAACGATAACATTGAAGGTTTCGTAGACTTCGGTCCATATGGAAGGTCAAAATAGTACGCAAATCAGGCAATAGTGTTCATGGTGAATGACATAAAACTGAAATTCAAACCACCAATTGGTTACTTCCTCACAAAAGATGCTTGTCCCGAACAGACTTCGAAGATATTGCTTCATGATTGCGTAACTCACCTAAAACGTATTGGCCTTATTGTCAAAGCTGTAGTCTGTGACCAAGGAACCGGCAATCAAAATTTGTTCAAAAGTATGGGGATATCAGTCGAAAAGCCATTCATTGAAATTGATCCTCCACATCTCTTGAAAAGTGTGAGGAACAATTTCAAACGGTATCCCATAATAGTGGAAGGCAATCTAGTTTCTTGGGCAGTCCTAGAACATTTTTTCAAAATAGACCAAGAAATTGGTAAGTTTCAAAGCACACATAAGCTGAAACGTAAACATATCAAGTTACCAGCATTTTCTAACATGAAAGTCAGTTTAGCTGCCCAAATTTGCAGTCAAAGTGTTTCTAATTCAAATGGCCTGTTCACTGGGATTAGGAGAGTTAACAATTGAAAGCACATACACAGCAGAGTTCCTCTTACACATGAACGGCCTTTTTGATTGCTGCAATAGCAGGACATTAAACAATGAAACACACTGTAAGAGAGAAATGACTGATCAATCCATCCACATACCAATGCTGAAAGAAAAATTGGAAAGGTTTAATCCATGGTAGCTTCAGAACTGTAGGTATAAAACCTTACCTTGTATTGAAGGGTGGAAACTATCAATTCAGTCTTTGCTACTCCTATGGAATGATATAAAGGATAATTTTGGTTTTAAGTTCTTAGTAACTGGAAGAATTAGTCAAGATTTTTAGAAAACTACTTTGGTTCCATTCGCCAATAAGGAGACAATTAGCCTTTTAGGTTTACATAGAGCCACGTAGCAGCCATAGCGAGAAGCTTTAAAACTACTGGATTTTCGTCTGCTAAGCAGACGCTTTGGTCTCTTATCAAGGAAAATAGTCTGCTTAGCAGACGAAAATCCAGTAATTTATGAGCTTCTCCCTTTGGCCGCTACACGGCTCTATGTAAACCTAAAAGGCTATTTGAGATCATCCAAATCCTCAACAATACCAGGCAGCATACAGAGCTGCATCAGTCAATAGCCTTTTAAAACCATCAGATTCATATTGAATTGACAATTTGGATGACTTTATTTTAAACAGACTCGTTTAAAGTACCAGCTCCTGGACCATGATGAAGATTTGTCCAATTATGATAACCATTGGGTTTTGCAAGGTAAAGGACAATTCACTGACGAAGATTTAGAAATTTTCAAAGCCATTAAAAGTCCAAACCTTCTAAAAGAAAATGTTCTTAATTATATTTCAGAATATTTAATTCACCGCTGCTATTCAAAACACCAATGTTCTACCATGGTTTTGGTATATTTAATTAAGACTTGGCCAGCCCATAAAATATTCCACTTTAGATTCCACGAATTTCTTTTGATATATTAAAAAAGTATAGTTGTTAATATTGAAATGAAATAGGGAGGGATTTTTCTTGTACTTACTTTTTATATTTTTTACGAAATCAACTGTTTTACTTAAATAGTTAAAATAATTCAACATCACAGCTGACTGAGCTAAATTCAACTTTAACCTACTGAGAGCAAAATTTATTTTTCTTTGATAAGCAATTTTACAGTGCCATCGTGTGTCCGGGAATTGCAAACACCGTCGTCTGCTTCTTCAACGCTCTCATGGGGAAAAAACGTACCACGAAATTTTAACATTACGGGGATAGGAAGAGGCGCCTCTCTGTAGCGAAGCGACTTTACACTCTCTGGTTATATTATGTTTGCCAGAACCTAAGCTTAGATCCCCATCAGGCTGAGAAATAAGGATTTTTTTTTTTTTAAACTGGACCTGTGGCCAGTTACTGTAGAAGGAACAACACAGACTATAAAAGGACTACCAGTTACACTTAAGAATATACTGTAACATCTTCCCGTTTTATAATAAGAGTTTCAAAGAAAGTTTAAACTTTAATGGGTTCTTTGAAACTCTTCCAGATCTAGTCATCTCAGCAGTGTCGGACTCATTAGCTGACTTCTTTTACATTGGCATTTGGCAGAGTTGTTTTATCTGGGAAGTTTCTGATTAGAAATTTCTTGGACCGAACATTCAGGATTTACTTGAGTTTGATCAGTCCCCATTTGGTTTGCGTTTTCGCGTTTTAAAACATGTGTAAATTTGGGTTTCAACAAACGAACTCGATTGCTTTTTCTCTCTGTTTTTCCATAACTACGACGCGATTTTCAGACCTATCTCTGTAGTTAGCAAAGAAGATCAGATACGTCTACCCATCGTGAGTTGAGCTGGTAAAACGCTTAAGTTTGACCAAGTAGCTAGGTGTTTCTGAAATATAAATCGTGCTACGTGGGCATCTTTTTTTATCATGACATGCTTTTTTTTACTTGTTTAATTGTTTACGGCATACATTATCAACTTGTGAGAGTATCGTCGGGATTTGAACCCGAGCCCTTTGCATGACATGTGAGCGTTCTACCACAGAACCACCGATACACATTCCGATTCACTGAAAATTATTAACTCAGCTTACTCGGAAGAGCAGTATATAGTAATAGCATATGTAACATAATTACTCATAAGTATGCCACTAGCTCTATTTCTTCACTAACGGTTTGTTTCACAGATATTGCGTCATCCGTACCCTACGTACTATTTGACGTCATATTTGATGTAATATTTGACGTCATCGAATCTCAAATTCCGATACTGCCGTCGAACAATTAGCTCTACGTCTGATAAACCGACGGCCATTATTTTAGTAAACAAACCGGTTTGAACAACCAAGGCTTAGGAGCTAAAATGTACTACAATATAGTCACGTTCTGTCAATGTAATTAATTTGATGAAGTTATCGGAGACTCACGTTCCATAATAAATTTGCATTGTCAAATAAAAGAAGCAGGTTTATTTTAAAAAAAATAGTTGAAATTCAGTTTTGGCTTTTCGGGCGCATTTACAAGGTTGGAGTTTTTGCAGATTCTTTCGAGCCTAGGCCTAACTCTTCTAGGCTTGATATGGGTTTTAATAACGCTGGTGGAATATTCCACTTCGACCACTTTTTCCATTTTCGGAAAGCGATCACTTATTGATCATTTTCCCCAACCTTTTCTTTTTTCTAAATTACTCATTATTTAACTTTATCCGTACAAACCGAGCGAGTTTATAAATTTCAATAAAGCTACCTTGGGCTGACTAAAATTCCGACGCAAAAAATTCCTTATCAATTTAGAGGTTTTCCATTGGCTTAAATAAATATGTTAGTAGCCAATAGTGTGACTCCCAAAATTACTAAGATGAATAAAAAGGTTAAAATCTAATGTAGTCCACCTTTCTACTGGTTCGTGGTGAAACAAACCGTTAGTGAAGATTTTTGAATGGAATAAAGGTGTAGTGGCATACTTATGAGGAATTATGTTACATATGGTAATAGTTAATAAAGTCTAACATTTTTTTTACGGTTGAAATTATAAAGGTCAAATCTTGTTTTAGCGCAGTCAGCCGAGATAAGAGGGTTAAAGGGTAGAGCCGCCCCCCCCCCTGGGTGGTCCAAATAGTTAGTTTTTTGTCTATCGGTATTTACTTTGGAACAATTAAAGGTCATTTATCAATACAGTTCCAAGTTGTATACATCGCGCACTTTTTGGCCTTTTCGTTGACCTCACAATGCGCGCTGTTCTTTAGTCTTCACTATTCAGTTAAAGAGTTTTTGTGTACGTCGTAAGCCGGGAATTGTTAACGGTAAGGTGTTTTTGGATTTTTCTATTACCGTGCGTGTTAATTGGATTGACTCTTTCAGGACATATTTGAATTGACTTTTTTGCTTGGTAGAGTTATTATTATAAATATTTCTCGTGGCTATTTTTCATGTTTTATTTCGTATATCGAAAGTGTTGATAATGCGACTGAGAATTCATGTCTACGGTTTTTTTTGTTCATTTGCGTTGATTTACACCGGTTCGTTTGTATGTATATGTATATATATATATATATATATATATATATATATATATATATATATATGACATTTGTAATTTTTATTTCGATTATAATAAAAAAAATTCCATCGGTTAATTTAATAACGTCATAGGTCTAAAGTTGGTTTATCGCTTTTTTGATATTTTCAATTTGTTTTAGGGTATAACATTTGTAATATTTATGTTGATTATAATAAAAAAATTCCACCGGCTAAAATAAAATAAAATAAAATAAAATAAACGAATTCCACCGGCCAATAAAAGATATTCTACCGGTTAATTTAATAACGTTCTAGGTCTAAAGTTGGTTTATTGATATTTGCGATTTATGTAAGACCATACATAACCTTTGTAATATTTATTTTGAATATAATAAAAACAATATTCTACCGGGCGGGATAGGCTCGGGATTTTCTTTTAAGTACACGTTTTGAATACGGCGGTATATTGTTGATTGTCGTGTCCCGTAGGTAATGTATCGATATTCCTAATATTTGTTTATTTCATAACGTTGGTTTATTGTGTTATTGATGTATGCAATTTATTTAAGGCATGCGTTCAGAAATTAATATACCGGTGCTCCAACATTCTTATACCCCGAAGATTTCTTATCAGAATCCTCTACGCCAACGTCGACGAGCTCGGACAGGTGACAAATCCAGCATGTCCAGTAGGCCCTCCTATACTACCGATGGACGCGCTTTTGACGCACACCACTCAATCCAGCAGAAGATGCTACAATGGAACGACCAGTCTCGACTTCGCACGCATCAGTGGACTATAACGATTCCGAAACCCAGTATGCAGCCCAAACCAGATCAAAGTCGAAGTCGGAGCTGGAGATAGAACTATTTGATCATATCTAACAACTCCCCTTAAGAGTTACAAGAGCCGGATCACGACTTCCCGCCCGGTAAATTCACCAGTTATTCCGCACTCCGACCTCTAATTAAAGGTTATATGTTTAAGGCAATAGCAGCAATAGTTCTTATATTAATTTAAATTATAATAAAAAATTATTCTACCGATCCAGAAAGGATCGGTGGTTTTCATTTTCAGGTGGATATATCGTCGAATACCGTGTCCAGTAGTTAAAACGCCCAAGGTCGAACTGTTTCAGTATTTTCTATTTCTAATTTTTTGTGGCTAGGTTTAAAATTGGTTTATTGTCTTATTAATATACACAGTTTATATAAAGCGTGTGGTTAGAAATTCGGATACCGTTGCTTCAAGCGATGCAACAAACCTTCACTCCGAAGATCTTTTATCAGAATCCTCTTCGCCAGCATCCCTAAGCCAGCATGGCTACCGATGGTCGCACCTTCGACGCAAGGGAACGACCAACCCAGCAGAAGGTGCCACAATGGGACGATTAGCCTCGACTTCTCACGCATCAGCGGTCTCAATTAAGATGGGAAGGATGTTATAGCAATTTCCGAAAGTCAGTTTGCCAGCCCAAACCAGATCGAAGTCTGAGCTAAAGCTACTAGCATCACTCGATTAGACCTAACATCTGTCGGTGCGCTACCCATCCCACCCTTACGGGTTACCAGAGCCGAACCTCGACCTTCCCGGTAAATCCACCAGTTATTACATACTCCAGGGCTATTTGTTTAAGGCAATAACATTTCTAATATTCTACCGGTCAGGATAGGACCGGGATTTTGAATTTTTAGGTACACGCTTGGAAAACGGCGGTAAAGACCGTTGAGTGCCGTGTCCAATCGTTAAAACGCCCAAGGACAAAGTGATCCAGTATATACTATTTATCAATTTTGTTGCTTTGTTAGTTTAATCACGTTCTAGGGCGTAAGTTGGTTTATTGGTTTTATTGATATTTGCAATTTGTTTAAGGAAATAAACTTTGTAATATCTGTTTTGATTAAAATAAAAAAATATATATATATCGGTGGGGGGGGGGGGGGGGGAGGGGAGGGGAGGGGAATTATCAATGGACTAAAGTTTTTATAAATAAATGTACTTAATACGGCGGTATCTCGTTGAGTGCCGTGTCCAATGGTTAATACGCCCAAAGACAAACTGATTCTGTATTTTCAATTTATCGTTTTTTCCCGCTTTGTTAATTTAATAACGTTCTAGGTCTTAAATTGGCTTATCGTTTTTTTGTGATATTCGTAATTCGTTTAAGGCAAAAAACATGTGTAATATTTTTTTAATTAGAATAAAAGAAATGTTCTACCGGGTGGGCTAGGCTCGGGTTTTAATTTTTAAGCTAAACGTTCCGAATACGGTGATATATCGTTGAGTGCCGTGCCCTGTCCAATAGTTAATTAGCCCAAGTGCTAACTAATTCTGTATTTTCTATTTCTAATTTTTTGGTGCTTTGTTAATTTAATGACGTTCTAGTTCTAAAGTTGAATTCTTGTTTTATTAATATTTACAATTTATTTAAGGCATATGGTCAGAAATTTGTTATAACGATGCTCCATGCGATTCCACAGCAATCCAAAAACTCAAATTCCAGCTCAAACCTATCCGAAGTCGAAGCCGAAAATTTCAGGACCATTTGATCAAAGCTAACATCTCTCAGTTCGACACAGCCTTTACGGGTTATAAATATGAGCCAAACCTCGAATTTCCCGGTAAATCCACCAGTTATTCCACACTCCGACCTCTAGTTAAGGACCATTTGCTTAAGGCAATAGCATTTCTTATATTAATTTTAATAATAACAAAAAAAATTATTCTACCAGTTCAGATAAAAAACCGGCGCTTTTTATGTTTAGGTGGACGCTTTGAATGCGGTGGGTTATCATTGAGTGCCGTGCCCAGTATCTAATACGCCCAGGGACAAACTGCCTCAGTACGTTTTATTTCTAATTTTTTGTTACTTTGTTAATTTAATAACGTTCTATAGGTCTAAAGTTGGTTTGTTTAATTGATATATACGGTTCCCCCTCCACCCCCCCCAGGCCAGCGCCCCGGAGTCTGGACAGATAACAAATTCAACATGGCTAGTAGAACTCTGTACTACCGATAGTCGCACCTTTGACGCAAGCCACTCAACCCAGTCAACCCAGTAGAAAGTGCAACAATGGGACGACCAGCTTCAACTTCGCACGCATCAGGGATCTTAATTAAGATGGAGGGAGCTGTTATAGCAATTCCGAAAACCAGTTTCCAGCCCAAATCTGTCCGACGTCGGAGCCGAAGATTCGGGATCATTTTGATCAGAGCTAACATCTCCCATGGGGTTACAAGAGTCGGACCTCTACCCCCACCCACCCACCCCGGTAAATCTGCCAGTTATTCCACACTCCGACATCTAATTAAGGGCCATTTGATTAAGGCAATAACATTTCTTATATTAATTTTAATTATAATAAGAAAATTTTCAACTGGTCCAGATAGTACCGGGGTTTTCATTCTTAGGTGGACGATTTGAATACGATGGTATATCGTTGAGTGCCGTGTCCAGTAGTTAAAACGCTCAATGACAAAGTGTTGTCATAGTTATCATTTTTGATTTTTTTTTGTTACAACTTAATTCCGTTCTAAGTCTTAAATTCATTTATTTTTTTAATTTATATCTGCAATTGGTTTAAGGAAATAATATTTGTAATATTTATTTAAATTATAATAAAGAAAATTATAGCTGAGGGGATTAAGATGGGGGATGCTATAGCGAATCCAGCCAACACCCTACCTGCGTAGGTAAGGTGTCATAACCTTAAGAAAAAGCTTTTCGAGGGAGAATGACGGCCACATCACCCGCCACAGCTAGCACCGGGTCTCCCGATGGTGTCCAAATAAATGGAGGGGAAACAGGGCCACAACGCTTCATACGGAGATTCACCGCCCCCCCCCCCAGCAGGCTACGCAATACTCCGAGGCGGTCAATTTTACCGAAACGGACCGGAACTTCTCCGTTAGCCTACGCCGAAGCCGAGTTTCCAGCCCGAACTTGGCCGAAGTCCGAGCTAACATCTCCCCGTGAGTCACCATCCCCCCTTATGGATTACAAGAGCCGGACCTTAGCTCCACCCCCGCCCGGTAAGTCCATCAGTTATTCCACACTCCAACATAATTAACGGCCATTTGTTTAAGGCAATAACATTTCTTATATTAATTCTAATGATAATAAGGAAATATTCTACCGGTCGGGATGGGACCGGTATTTTCATATTTAGGTAGACGCTTTGAATACGATAGTAAATCGTTGAGTGTCGTGTCCAGTAGTTAATACGCCCAAGGAAAAAGTGATGCGGTATTTTATATTTATCGTTATTGGTGCTCTGTTAATTTAATAACGTTCTATAGGTCTTAAGTTGGTTTATCGTTATTTGCAATTTGTTTAAGGAAACAATAATTTGTAATAATTATTTAAATTGTAATAAATTGTTTTTTTTTCTAGCGGACGGGATAGGAGCGGGGTTACAGGTGGATCTTTGTCGTTGGTTGCCGTGTGTCCGATAGTAGAAGGGGGAAGGAACGAAAATAGCTTCTTACTAATAAACGAGACAAGTCCCAACTCGCATTTAAACCCCGTTTTTAGCGCGAGTACGTGTTTGGATTTCACCCCCCCCCCCCAAGATTATGATCCATTATTGTTTTAAAACAATATAACGCAAAAATATCTGTTATCTTGAAAACCGCAAGTCAGAAACCACGGCGCAATTTTCACTAAACCCTGCTAGCTCCATGAAGGCAATTTCTTTCGACTTCCCCCGGGAACTCGGTAAGAGCCGGTATTAGCTTGATTTCGAATCTAGAGTACTCACATTTAGAACCGATTTTTAACCAGAGTATATATTCGGGAGGGGTGGGGGGGAGGAACGAAACTCGCTTCTTATTAATGAGTGAGGAAAGTCCCAACTCGCATTGAGACCCCGTTTTTAACGCGAGTGTGTGTTTGTATTTCATCCCCCCCCCCCCACTATCCATAGGTTTCCTACGGGGGAAGGAACGAATTTCGTTTCAAACTAAAAAGTTTGAATATCTCCGCGCGCGCAGTTCTCAACGACAACGTTCGTCTTCTAACTAACCACTGTTTTTTTGGTAAAGCGCCAGTTTTAATATGTATGTATATATATATATATATATATATATATATATATATATATATATATATATATATATATATATATATATATATAAAGTTATGACATGCATTAAATATTGCATACAAATAAATATACATGTAGATCTCTAAAGTCCAACTCTAATTTAGACCCCGTTTTTAACTAGAGTATATATTTGGATTTCATAACCCCCGGCTTTCCTTAGATTCCAATGGGGGGAAGTAACGAA